>NC_134355.1:170619837-170919837 GCF_048569485.1 Anomaloglossus baeobatrachus
CCCATCCATCCTGCTCATGATATACCCCCATCCATCCTGCTCATGATATCCCCCATCCATCCTGCTCATGATATACCCCCCATCCATCCTGCTCATGATATACCCCCCCATCCATCCTGCTCATGATATACCCCCATCCATCCTGCTCATGATATACCCCCATCCATCCTGCTCATGATATACCCCCATCCATCCTGCTCATGATATACCCCCATCCATCCTGCTCATGATATCCCCCATCCATCCTCCTCATGATATCCCCCATCCATCCTGCTCATGATATACCCCCATCCTGGTATATGGCCTGTGGCACAGAAAAAAAAAAATTAACGTTTATACTCACCTTTCCTCACTCCCTGAAGCACCGATCTCTGTCTCAGCTGCAGTGCCGCTGTGTGGAGCCGTCACCGTGTGTGGAGCCATCACCGTTGTCTGCAGCATCGCGAATCGATGTCTTCCTGTCTGTGCCGGTCAGCTGAGCTGGTGGACACTAGCAGCGCGCTCAGCGATGACGTCATCGCTGTGCGCCCCGCTAGTGTCCAGATCAGCTGACCGGCACAGACAGGAAGACATCGCGCGATGCTGCAGGGGGACGGCTCCACACGCGGTGACTGGTGAATACACTGATTCACTGCACCCCGCGCTGAAAATGATGCACGGGGGGCAGTGAATATAGCCGCACATGATCACTCCAGGCTGTAGTTGCCAGGGGTGATCACGTCCGGCTGTTAATTATGCGCGCACCCAGCCGCCCATCACCCCGCCCACCTGTCAGCGCCAGTTTCGCTGAGAGATGATGGGCGGGAGGATGGGCATGCATATGTAATGAGCGGGCCCACGTGGTCACGGCAGGCGCTGCTGCAGCCTGCTCGTGCCCCCGATGGCCCGCTCCACCGCAGCACCCACATTCCCGGCCGCAGCCCTATAGTCAGACCATAAGACACACCCCCCACTTTCCCCCAACATTTGGGGGGGAAAAAGTGCGTCTTATGGTCCGAAAAATACGGTATATATAATCCAAAAATTAAAATGAGCATTTTATGTGGAAAACTTTCACAAAGTTATGCAATCAAAGTTTTCCAAATAATATGCTTATTTTAATTTAAAGATTATATAGCTAACCTGACATGGATTTTCAAAGTAAACACACCAGCCTAATCCGGTGTACGATATCTAGATTTAGCAATGTGTTGCATCTGATCTGGTGACTAATCCACTTTGACAATTTAGAATATTTATTCTTATGATGTTTTGTACAGTTTACATAGTGTATGTTATAAAAAAAATACATTGGAGGTTAGATTATTTCACTCTGTACATAGAAGACAAAGTGTTATCTAGTAAAGGTTTCAATACAAAAATGACTTCATTTGGTAACTAGAGTAAATGCAGCAGTGAGTTAAGGCCGCTTTACAGGCTACGATATCGCTAAAGCGGTCTCGTTGGGGTCACGGAATTTGTGACGCACATCCGGTCGCTTTAGCGATGTCATTGTGTGTGACACCTATGAGTGATTTTGAATCGTCACAAAAACATTCAAAATCGCTCAGTCAGTGACATGCCCCCCTCTTCCAATTATCGTTGCTGCTGCAGTAACGATGTTGTTTGTCGTTCCTGCGGCAGCACACATCGCTACGTGTGATGCCGCTGGAGCGACAAACATCTCCTTACCTCCGTCCACCGGAAAAGGAGGAAGGAAGAAGGTGGGCGGGATGTTCCGGCCGCTTATCTCCTCTCCTCCTTTTCTATTGGGCGGCGGTTCAGTGACGCTGAACGAACCGGCCCCTTAGAATCAGCGACGTCGCAGAGCAGATATGTGCGTGATGCTGCCGTAGCGATAATGTTCGCTACGTAGCGATCACCACATATCGTTACAACGAAGGGGACGGGTGCTATCACGCTCGACCATCGCTAGCAATTGATAGCGATGTCGTAGCGTGTAAAGCGGCCCTAACACACATGGAGAAAATCAGGAGTCTTCATTGCTGACAAAATCTTTTCCCACTGTGGCTTTCTCAAGGATGGATTGCATTACAGCAGCATACTTTTAAGACTGTGTTGAGAGGTGAAAAGTATAACAGAATAGAAATATGTCATTACACAGCTCTTCCCAAGATCGATCTGACAGCCCTGACTTGCTGAGCTTTCTCTGACATCACCAGAGAGGGAGGCGACAGCATGCGAAACCAGGGAGTGGCGCAGTGCCCTGCTTGTTTGGCTATAACAATGGTGCATCAAGTAGCTAGTTAAAGGGGTGGTTCACCCATTTTTATTATTTTCTCTATGAGTGCAACTTACCATTTTAGGTGTTTTCTGAATTGGCTTCTATTTGCAGTTCTGGCACTGAGCGGCGCTATCCTGCACACTCGGTGCCGGTCACATGACCTCCTTGGTGCTGTGGCCGCTAGTATCCTCTTACGTCCGTCAAGTTCCGAGCTCTCAAACTGGATGTTACGTCAGAGGATGCTGGCGCACTAACAGTGATTGACTGAGCTGTGGGCGGTGACTACCGCACGTCACAGCCCAGCATCGAGGGAGGATCCGGAGGATGGTACGGGACGCCAGAGTGGATCAGTGAAGAGGGCTGAGCATCAGGCAGATTGGTGAGGCTCGGGGGGCGCCAGTGTGGAGTACAGGGGGGGATTTCCTCAGCTGAAACCCCCCTGTGACGTAAGTATCTGATCACACTATCCACCCGCCCGCTCTGCTCCGATGTCAGGAGAACGGACGGTTGTCGAGCAGTGTGATCATATACTCCCACAGCACTACAGGACGCAGCAAGAGACTGACAGGCTGGTGACATGCAGCACCGCATGTGTCAGAGCAGAGCATGTCACCAGCTTCCTCTGCTCTGTCACCTGTCCTGCTGCATGGGACCAAGTTACTGCACACTGACTTTTGCTGCATGGACCAACTTTCTCCACTCTGTCACCTGCACAAGTCACAGACTGGAGCAAGGTGGTGACATGCAGCACGGCATGTAACAGAGCACCTCTCTCTTTTCTCTCTCTTTTTCTCTCCGTCTTTTTTTTCTCTTTTTCTCCCTCCCTCAGTCTCTGCCCTCCCTCCCTCAGTCTCTGCCTGCCTCCCTCAGTCTCTGCCTGCCTCCCTCAGTCTCTGCCTGCCTCCCTCAGTCTCTGCCTGCCTCCCTCAGTCTCTGCCTGCCTCCCTCAGTCTCTGCCTGCCTCCCTCCGTCTCTGCCTGCCTCCCTCCGTCTCTCCCTCCCTCCCTCCGTCTCTCCCTCCCTCCCTCCGTCTCTCCCTCCCTCCCTCCGTCTCTCTCCCTCCCTCCCTCCCTCCGTCCGTCCGTCTCTCCCTCCCTCCGTCCGTCCGTCTCTTCCCTCCTCCGTCTCTCCCTCCCTCCGTCCGTCCGTCTCTCCCTCCCTCCGTCTCTCCCTCCCTCCCTCCGTCTCTCCCTCCCTCCGTCTCTCCGTCCCTCCCTCCGTCTCTCCGTCCGTCCGTCTCTCCCTCCCTCCGTCCCTCCCTCCGTCCGTCTGTCTCTCCCTCCCTCCGTCCGTCCGTCTCTCCCTCCGTCCATCCGTCTCTCCCTCCGTCCGTCCGTCCGTCCCTCCCTCCCTCCCTCGTCCGTCCATCTCTCCCTCCCTCCGTCCGTCTCTCCCTCCGTCCGTCCGTCTCTCCCTCCCTCCCTCCGTCCGTCTCTCCCTCCCTCCGTCTCTCTCTCCCTCCCTCCGTCTCTCTCTCCCTCCCTCCCTCCGTCTCTCTCTCCCTCCTCCCTCCGTCTCTCCCTCCGTCTCTCCGGTCCGTCCGTCTCTCCCTCCCTCCGTCCCTCCCTCCGTCCGTCTGTCTCTTCCCTCCCTCCGTCCGTCGTCTCTCCCTCCGTCCATCCGTCTCTCCCTCCGTCCGTCCGTCCGTCTCTCCCTCCCTCCCTCCGTCCGTCCGTCCGTCCATCTCTCCCTCCCTCCGTCCGTCCGTCTCTCCCTCCGTCCGTCCGTCTCTCCCTCCCTCCCTCCGTCCGTCCGTCTCTCCCTCCCTCCCTCCGTCCGTCCGTCTCTCCCTCCCTCCGTCTCTCCCTCCCTCCGTCCGTCCGTCTCTCCCTCCCTCCCTCGTCCGTCTCTCCCTCCCTCCCTCCGTCTCTCCCTCCCTCCGTCTCTCTCTCCCTCCCTCCCTCCGTCTCTCCCTCCCTCCCTCCGTCTCTCCCTCCCTCCCTCAGTCTCTCCGTCCCTCCCTCCGTCTCTCCGTCCGTCCGTCTCTCCCTCCCTCCGTCTGTCTCTCCCTCCCTCCGTCCATCCATCCGTCTCTCCCTCCGTCCATCCGTCCGTCTCTCCCTCCCTCCCTCCGTCCGTCCGTCCGTCCGTCCATCTCTCCCTCCCTCCGTCCGTCCGTCTCTCCCTCCGTCCGTCCGTCCGTCTCTCCCTCCCTCCCTCCGTCCGTCCGTCTCTCCCTCTCACTGTCAGTACAGAAATCTCTATCGTGGAGGAGTGAAAGGGAGTACTAAAGATGAAGTACCTAATATGTCTGTGTATTTTTTTTCTAATAAAGTGTTTTTTTCTCTGTGGGGGTGTCTTTTTTTTAACCCTTTATTGGAGATTCGTAATGGCCAAGTCAAACTTGGCCTGACATTAAGAATCTCGGGCTTTATACCAGCTGGTAAAACAAAGCTGGTATTAACCCCTTATTACCAGGGCCACTGGAAGAGTTGGATACAGCATCAGAAGATGGCGCTTCTATGAAAGCGCCATTTTTTGGAGCAGCTGTGGACTGCAATTCGACGCGGGGGGAGGGGGAAGGGGGGAGAAAGCTTGGGCCACCCTGCGCTGCTGATTCCAATCCCCAGCTGCCTAGTTGTACCTGTCTGCGCGTCTTTTTTTTTTTTTTTCTTTTGTTTATATTTATTTCATGAAATTTATGAAATAATTAAAGAAAAAAAAAAAAAAAAAAAAAAAAAAAGAAGGGCTTCCCTATATTTTTTGTTCCCAGCCGGATACAAATAGGCAGCTGGGGGTTGAGGGCAGCCTGTGGTGCCTGCCAATGTCTTCCCTGGATTTTCCATTGCCAGTGAAGGTAACACCAAGCAGTGGGGGTTAGTTGCCAGTAGCTGCTTGGGTTACCCTTAGCAATAGAAAATGCAGTGGGAGCCCGCACATTTTTTTTACCCCTAACCTAGGGTTAGGGTTATGAGTTTGGGTTTGTTTTTTTTTTTTTGTTTTTTTATTTAATGAATTTAAAAAAAATAAAAAATTAAAAAAAAACAAAAAAAAAAAAAAAACAAATCGACATAGGCTTCGCCCATTGAGCGCCAGATCATTTGGCTGCTCACTCATCCCTACTCCTGACCACACAGCCAGCAGAACAAGTAATCAGATGACTCCAGTGTCGGCCGATTACTTGTTCTGTGTCCCCTTGTCTCTCTGCATCCATCGCAGTGTGTGTGGGCTGTGAGGTCAGCAGAGTTCAGTCCAGCACTGGAGTCAGCTGATCTCAACTCAGCTGAAGTCCAGTCCACACACGCTGCGATGGATGCAGGGGGACACAGAACAAGTAATCGGCCGACACTGGAGTCTGCTGATCTGAACTCCTGAACACACAGTCCGCACACGGTCACACGTGATTGGCAGCAGGCAGTGACTGCTGTTAACCTGTATCCATCGCACCTGTGCGGGCTGTGAAATCAGGAGTCAGCTGACTCCAGTGGCGGCCGATAAATTCTGTGTCCCGCTGCAGAAGGATCCGGTAAAACAACAATTGTGGTTACATGAGTTGCACACGTTTAATTCACAGGATCCGGTCATATGCAGTTTTTTGCCTACAGACAAAAAAATGTGGATGTGAAAGTAGCCTGCAAAATGCATACCACACGGATGATACGGACAACACACAGAGACAAGGCAAGAGGGGAAAAAGCAATCTCATGACCCCATCATTTTTTCCCCCAATTATTTATTTTTTTTCACGTTGCACCAGCTAAGGCTGCTTTCATACAGTTTTTTGCCATCAGGCATAATCCGGCGAAAAACGGATAAAGCTGGATCCGTTTTTTTCCGCATTGAATTGTATTAGCGCCGGATTGTGCCTGATGCCCTTGTGTTGCATCCGTTGTATAGGATCTAGCTGCCGGAAAGGACGCAGAATGCAACGTTTTTTGGCAGCGGAAAGAAAAAAAAAACGGACAGCGCCGGATCCGGCGTCATGTACAATGAAAGCCTATGGGCGCTGGATCCGTCGTAAAGCGGCATACAACGCATTAGAACGACTGATTCAGTTTTTTTATACTGAGCATGCTCAGTAGCACAACGGATCCGTCCAAAAACTGAAGGAACTGATGGAAAAAAACTAATGCAACTGATCCGATTTTTCGCCTGGTCCATTGCATCAGTACTTACACCGGATTGTGCCTGATGCCAAAAAAGTGATGTGTGAAAGCAGCCTAATCATAATTTCTGTACACACACACACACACACACACACACACACACACACACACACACACACACACACCTATATGAAAACAAGCAGAAGATAGACACTTTCTTCCCCTGGTTGTGCAGAGCTGAGAGCTTCTGCTGTCTCTATTGTGATTGCTCTCAGTGCATCCACACTGGGAAGAGGCAAGGAGGAGTCTTGGAGTGGAGAGCTGAGTGGGTGTGTTAGATACAGCCCTAGAGCCACAAAGAATTATGGGAGTTGTAGTAACTGAACCCAGGAGAGAGATTAACCCCATCAGAGCTGGAGCCAGAAATGTGGATGTGCTGCTAGAGCACGATGAAAGGTAATATTGCTGAAATAACCTAATAGATGTGTGGAGAGGCACATATCAAGATTTATGAGAAGAAAAAAAAACAAACGTTTTGGTAACTGGACAACTTCTTTAACATATCGGATTAAACTTTCTTTTCTGTAGAACAAAGGAAGCAGCTAAATAACCTAAGATCCAATTCATTAAGAACAGCGATTTCCTCTGTTATTTTATGAGGTGACGTGGAATCAATTTTCGGGGTTTTGGCAGCAATGATCAATTTCCTCACTTTGTCAATCAATGTTCCAGCATGTCCCTCTTGCAGATTATCTCTTATTGCCGGCTGCAGCGTGTGCACAACACAGTGCATGTGATTACCGTATATACTGGCGTATAAGACGACTTTTTACCCCCTTAAAATAATGGCTACAGTGGGGGGTCGTCTTATACGCCGGATATACGGGGGGGGGGGGGGGGTGTGTGTATATTATATAATTATATATATATATATATATATATATATATATATATATATATATATATATATATATATATATATATATATATATATATATATATATATATATATATATATATATATATATATATATATGTACACTGCAGCGTCCAGGGGAGGTGGGGGCAGCAGCTCTGGAGCACAGGGGAACGCTGCGGGCTGCAGCCTTTGATCTCCTGCACCCGCTCATATAATATGCACAGCCGCTGTCCATCTCCAATGGTGCTGAAATCGCACGCAGTGAGGGGCTGGGGCAGCGGTGCATATTATATGAGCCTGCGTCCCAGTGTGATCGCACATGCCCACCCCTGTGTTAGATTTGGCCCCCAGGCTGCTGCTCATTCTAAAATAAAAAAGCTTTACTTACCCCTGCAGCGTTTCTCCCTGCGTCCCTGCTTCCACTGTGATCAGGCAGGCAGAGATCTCAGCCTGCTGTGCCGATCACATGACCGCACTGAGAACCAGGAAGTGGAAGAACAGAAGCACGGAGCCAGACAGGAGGGAGCTCAGCGCTGAAGGAGATAAGGAAAGAGGGTTTTATTTTACTTTGGGCAGCAGCCTAGGGGCCATATCTGACACAGGGGGACTTGTGCGATCTATAGGGGCCATGGGCAGCACTATGGGGGCGATATCTGACACAGGGGGACTTGTGCGATCTATATAGGGGCCATGGGCAGCACTATGGGGGCGATATCTAACACAGGGGGACTTGTGCGATCTATATAGGGGCCATGGGCAGCACTATGGGGGCGATATCTAACACAGGGGGACTTGTGCGATCTATAGGGACCATGGGCTGCACTATGGGGGAGATATCTAACACAGGGGGACTTGTGCGATCTATAGGGACCATGGGCAGCACTATGGGGGAGATATCTAACACAGGGGGACTTGTGCGATCTATAGGGACCATGGGCAGCACTATGGGGGAGATATCTAACACAGGGGGACTTGTGCGATCTATAGGGACCATGGGCAGCACTATGGGGGCGATATATAACACAGGGGGACTTGTGCGATCTATATAGGAGCCATGGGCAGCACTATGGGGGCGATATCTAACACAGGGGGACTTGTGCGATCTATAGGGGCCATGGGCAGCACTATGGGGGCGATATCTAACACAGGGGGACTTGTGCGATCTATAGGGGCCATGGGCAGCAGCATGGGGGCGTTATCTAACACGGGAACGTGTGCAATCCATAGGGGACCATAGGCAGCACAGGGGAACGTGTGCCATCACAAGGGGGCTATATTCAATATAAGGGGGCCATATCCAGATTAAGGGGGCTAATTTTAGGATGGGGGGCTATGAGGGACATATACCCTATATGATTTGTTAGAGGGACACTGGCATTATAAGATGGACCCATAGGGGCCATGGGCAGCAGCATGGGGGCGTTATCTAACACGGGAACGTGTGCAATCCATAGGGGACCATAGGCAGCACAGGGGAACGTGTGCCATCACAAGGGGGCTATATTCAATATAAGGGGGCCATATCCAGATTAAGGGGGCTAATTTTAGGATGGGGGGCTATGAGGGACATATACCCTATATGATTTGTTAGAGGGACACTGGCATTATAAGATGGACCCCATTTAACATTAAAAAAAAAAAATTCTCTTTTCCTTCACCAAATTTGGGGGTGCGTCTTATAATCAGGTGCGTCTTATAAAGCGAAAAATACGGTATATATCATACAGCAGGGGTCGGGAACCTATGGCTCGCGAGCCAGATATGGCTCTTTTGATGGCCGTATCTGGCTCGCAGACAGGGCTCCTACCTGTCTATGGGCAAATGCCGGGGCCCTGGAGAGCCGGGGGGGCCCACTCGGCCTCGTCAGTTCTCCTGTCCCTTGGCCGGGGCCCACTCGCCTTTATAGTTCTGCTGCCCCCGGCCGAGTTCCGGGGACCGCAGTCCTCAGCAGCAATCTGCGGCGCCGTCACTTTAAGGCACGCAGACATCCTGTTTTGAATTTCATCTGTGGGCGGAGCTACCGCCTTCTCAGTCCCACAGATGAAGGAGGCGAGCTTCTGTCCGGCGCTGTGTGGGCCCCCTCTCCACCGTGACCTAATCGGGTAAATGCCCTCCCCGCCTCCCCATTATGGGCCCCGGTGAGCTGCTTCTAACCCCCCAGATGTATGCCCTGCCAATCCCCCCCCCCCGCCGATGCCGCGGGTGCTGTACCTGCCGAGCCGCGGGTGCAGGCCCCACAGAGCAGCAGAGTTGTGTGTATTTGTCTGTATGTAGCAGAGTTGTATGTGTTTGTCTGTATGTAGCAGAGTTGTATGTGTTTGTCTGTATGTAGCAGAGTTGTATGTGTTTGTATGTAGCAGAGTTGTGTGTATTTGTCTGTATGTAGCAGAGTTGTATGTGTTTGTCTGTATGTAGCAGAGTTGTATGTGTTTGTATGTAGCAGAGTTGTGTGTGTTTGTCTGTATGTAGCAGAGTTGTATGTGTTTGTCTGTATGTAGCAGAGTTGTATGTGTTTGTCTGTATGTAGCAGAGTTGTATGTGTTTGTATGTAGCAGAGTTGTATGTGTTTGTCTATATGTAGCAGAGTTGTATGTGTTTGTCTGTATGTAGCAGAGTTGTGTGTGTTTGTCTGTATGTAGCAGAGTTGTGTGTGTTTGTCTGTTTGTAGCAGAGTTGTGTGTGTTTGTCTGTTTGTAGCAGAGTTGTGTGTGTTTGTCTGTATGTAGCAGAGTTGTGTGTGTTTGTCTGTTTGTAGCAGAGTTGTGTGTGTCTGTTTGTAGCAGAGTGTAGTACCATTGTTTCAGTCCAGTTGTGGCTTTATACAGCAGGGAGGAGCATTCCTTGCTGTACTAAGTGAACATTGGAGCGATTGATCTGTCAATGGCCCTTTAAAAACATATTGTACGGCTCTCGCGGAATTAAAATTAACATGTTGCAATCAAAGCAGACTTTTTTTCATTTGGGAGCGGGGTAGTCTTATACAGTGAGTATATCACAAATTCTATATTTTTAGGGCAGAAGTTGGGGGTCGTCTTATACGCCCAGTCGTCTTATACGCCGGCATATACGGTAATTGGAGAGACATTTGAAGCAGCTTCAACATTTAATTCTAAAGGATCATTTTTCTGTTCTTCTGTAGGAATCTGTTTGTTCCTTAGTTACAGGAATAGGATTGTGGCTCCATCTCAAATGTACTGAATCTGACGTTTTCTTCCACCTGCCATTCACCTTCATTATTCTCATTCATCAGTTTAATTGCACTTATGTTTGAAGCATTTGTCAGTTACAATACCAAGAACCTGTTCTAGCAGTTCTGAGATGAGTGCAGGTTTTCCTTCCTTCCCAGTGTGTTTTTACCCTTATCTGTAGAGGAGGAGCTTCACTACTTATGTACATAAAGTGCAGCACAGATTCATCTCAACTAAAAGCCTAGATCCTTTGATGGGCAGCACTTATTTACTGATTGAGTGTTTGCTTGAGCTGAAACCCTTTCTTGTAGACATGGCCAATCTTCAGGTAACACTAAATGAAGGTCAATGGACAAAGATGGCCGAACTGAAGGATTGCTTCATCACTTATTTACAGTGACTAAAAAATTACAAGCAGAGGATTTAGCTCCTTGCATTTTCATAAATTAGTGGAAGAACTTGCTGTTTTCCCTGTCCCAAAGAGGAAGTTTAATCGCGGATGGCATTGCTGCCTGTAAGAAACAAAGACACAGATCAAGAATAATTTTATTTTCTATAGCAAAGTTATTGTATATTGTTGGATGATCAACACCTTACTAAAATAAAAGCAGCTCTTATAGAGGTAGCAGTTAAGATGAGCGGTTACAGGACAGCCAAGAGCAAAGGAATTGGGTCATCCAGGGCTACTGCTGCCATATCTTCAGCCACATCAGATGAGAAGTTGGATCATCCAAAGCTACAGCCATCGAATCATCAGACTCATCAGATGGGGAATTTAATTTTGAAAAAATTACATGGTGCAGGCAAAGTGTTGCCACAGGGACAAAGATCCCACTTCCACAGCAAACAAATGAACGATAATTTAGCAAAAATTTTCACTTGCTCTGAAGAAGTAGATACGTTCAATTGTTCATCAAAACTGACTGTGCATGACGCAGTTCCTTTATACCCTATGACTGTTAGAGATGTTGCCCATGTGGTCACCGCTTTGCCACCAACTCAACTTAGTGTAGAGAGGTTGTTCTCTAGCCTTAAAATACTTAGGTCAGATTTGAGGTCATCTATGAAGGAGGATCTGATAGAGGCAAAACTATTTCTCAAAACAAATTCATATAGGGCACAAATGTTATACTGTATGGTTTTGCTGAAAACGGTTTTATCGCCACTTACTGCAAAGTGTATTGTTGCATATTTACAATTTATTAAAGTTTTTTTATGTTCTAAATTGTAAATTATATTCCAATAAATACATTTTATGTTCTATCTAAATAGCTTTATCATTGTATCATATTAATGAATAAAGCCTGACGTTACCATTTGCTACAGTAAATTTATCACTTAAACATGCGCCATATATGAGGGAGGTAGAGTCGGAGTCAGGGAAATTGAGGAGATGGACGTTTGGCTTACTAACTCCACAGCCATGGAAATACTATCCACTGGAAATACTATCCACTAATACTGGTGATCTAGAATGGTTTAATGGTTGAACCCAATACGTCTGATGGTCCAAGATGAAGGAGTAGTGGTATACATTATACATGAGGTTTATGGGTAAGTAATCCATATCCCTGGAGGCATATGGTGTTTTAGTAGTTCATACTTAAATATTGTAATTATTTTTTATATATTGTTGGGGCTAGAAAGTGTTCCCAATTTAAAAAAAAAATACAACATTCATGTCTGTAAGCAGAAAAAGCTATAGCTCACAGAATAATGCTATGTATAAACATTGTTTTATCTCGGAAATTGATCTTAGTGTGCAAAAGTAGCAAAACATAAAAAAGCCAACATAAAAATGGTATCAATGAGAAATCTATACAAATGGTCTTTGTATGATGGTCACTACTCTTAACTTTCATTTAAAATAGTCCCGTTTCTTTTTAGACATCCCTAGAGCAATGTGATAATATTCTGTATTACTGCAATTTCCACTAGAGGGAGCTCAATGCAAAGGGACTTTTCTATGTCTCATATGTAAAGAGCTCCACCTAGGGGTGGCAGAATAAACTAACTAGTAAATGGCTTTTTTCACGATCAAATTTCACTAAAAGCTGTCTCTGCATATAACCAATTTCTCAATGATTAACAGGATATTATGCCAAGCTGATCATTCGAGAGTTGTAAAAGAGCAGCAAGATTGTTTTTTCAATGCCAAGCTCATATAGACAGATAATGGAAAAGGTCTGGCTTCGGCCTTTAAAATAAAAGAGCTGCATTGCTTATAGCGTGCATAATCAAAAATAAAAATTAAAAGTGTAAATTGTGGTGGGCTTACAGTTGCATCCTCTGGTGACATGGGCAGTGTTCATCTTGCATTAAATTATGCTGGGAACACTCCTATTTGTTTCAGGCAACAGAGAATTAACAAGATAAAATGTACTTCTAGCTATGATGCACGTCAGTGTGGAAAGATGCCAATCTGTGTCAGCAATAGGGGACTCTGCAGATTAGTGCATTAATGTCTTCCCGCAGCATATTTACGCAGCATAATCCAATAAGGACAGATAAGGCTAAACGTTCTGGACTTATTGCTGCAGAACACATTGCCTGGAGTCGGGCTGGTACACTTCAATGGAGCCAATGACATCGATATGTAATGTTAATGATGGCTGACGTTGAGGGTGTATCCACAAGGCGCTATGATGGATAGGCACAAATCATGCCTTTATCAATATATACCTTTGTCCTTATAGATCTCAGTATAGCGACCAAACCACAAGGTTGAGACACATCACATTGCCACACTTGTGCCATGTAAGCAAATCTTGTAATCATGGCTGAAAGCATGAAACAGATCGTCCAGTATAAAGGCCATAAAAGCATTTTCCCAACGGATACAAGCTATTTTTACATTTCCTAAAAGTGCCAAACTACAAAGAGCACCTGCTAGTAAGAGAGAAACTACATTAACTTTCTCGTGAACTCATCAGTATCCACACAGCCATTTACCAACAACCCTATTAAGTGAATAATCAATAGAAATGATTGACTTCTGTGGCCTCATATTACACGACGCGCATCACAAATACAGAGCTTACCAGAACCCACAAGCCCTTGGTAAAGGGCTATTTACAGGATATACATAGCTTTCAGAGAAGCAAGAAGGTAAATGTTGATCCTTCGGAGGACCATTCACTGCTGCAAGGTTCCCTTCTTAAGACCTAACATAATACTTTACATTGCAATCAGCCAAGAACGTAACGGTGAAAATAATGTATCTACAAGAGACAAAGGGCTGGAAATGAATCTCCCAAGCTCGGCTCCATATGCAGTATAGGACGGAGGATGAGCTCTGCAAGAAGATGGGAAGTCATCGCATCATGAGTTCAGGCCAATACGGTGGGAAACAGGTCATCAGGTAAATCAAAAACATTCCGGAAAGTTCCACAATGTAGGAAAATGCTTCACAAGTGTCTCTGGAAGGAATGACAATCCGCTGCAGGTAGCCAGAATCCGTAAGTGATCACCACAATCACATCAGCGCAACACATCCTCCATTGCGATCATTCCAATCTCTGCGTTTACAGCACATTGTTTGGGGAAAATAAGATATTAATGACAGACGCAGCCAATCTGCCAGTTATTGTTCAGCCTCTTCAAGCTCTAAGTAGCACAGATAATTATAGAGCGGGCCGCCTGGATTGCACGTTGGTGCAATTATTACAAAAATGCAATACTCAGTGTCTATAGGCGGTTATTAAGGGATTAGAGCAGGAAAATGGTAGGCAGCTCAAGTCATAACAGGAGCTAGAAAATCTGTCTCATCAGTCTCGTCAAGGCAAGCGGCAGCTTCTATTCCAGAGAGAAACCCCCCTTCATACACTTAACGATTAATCACTTTATCCACTGTAGAGCCCACTGTGTCTACTTCTATCTCCCGCTAGATCAGTGACTTACAAAACCCTGCATGGGAAGTGCAACAGTCTAAAAAGGCTAAGGCCCAGATTCATCAAGACTCGAGTTTCTATGACGGACTCGATAAGGAATTGTCCTCGAGTCGGTCCTGCCTCTGAACGTGTCCAGCTCCACTGAATATTGATTTGCACCTCCGTGTACACCATGCCACAAACCTTATTCTAGTCGAGGGCTAGAGTAAGGTATGTGGCTTAAGTATTGCCGCCACTTGTCATTCATTTAATGAGCGGGAATTGCCAGGCCCATCTCCCATATCAACTCTGCTCTCTTTGTTGGAACTTTCTAAAAATACTGCAAGATTGCCAAAAGGCGCAAAATTGCAGCCTGTCCGCACATTGTGCCAACAGTTTGCGGTTTTTCAAAGTTTTTTATGATGTAAACGTTTTGATGAATCACTTCCTAAATGTAAATTTTGGGCTAAAACCCCACAAATGCAGTTTACTACACAGATTTTTAATAATGCCATATACGCATCTATCAAGATGGAAACTGGTTGATGAAAAAGTGATGGGAAAGGAACAATTGTTAATGATTCTTTCGTCCCCATACAACAATAATGTTGTTGGCAGCACATCCCCAGTGTACATAGTCGATGTGAGTGTTGGCATCAATTAGTTGATCTCTAAGGCCTAAGCCACACGGCGAGAAAAACGGTGCGAGTGGAGTGCGATAAAACATCGCATTCCCCTCGGACCAATTCTAGCCTGTGTGTCAGCACACATGAGCGATTATTTTCTCAGCCCTAATCGGACCGAGAAAACAATCGCAGCATGCTGTGACTGTAAGCTGAGACTCTTTCTCTCGCACCCATTCAAGTGAATGGGGCGAGAGAAAAATCGCACTGCACTTGCGGTACACCGGTGTACTGCTAGTGCAGTGCGAGAATGGCTATAGCCGGCTATGCAGGAGAGAGGGGGAGAAATCCCTCCCTCCCCTCCTGAGTGCCAGCCCGCCCCCCGCAGCTGAGGTCTGCTCGCACGAACGGACCTCAGTTGCAAGGACACAAGCATGACACTCGGCTCTGCTGTACTGCCAGCACGAGAAGAGTCTCATGCAAGGGGATCGCAGTAGTGCCCGTGTGGCCCCAGCCTTACAATGTGTAAATGCAAATTTGTTTGGTCATTAGATTTTTAACGTAATAATATATATAAGTCTTAACTCACCCATACAAGTAGCCACATGCTCCAGAAATCCCCCTGATGAAAAAGTGACAATCATCCCTAATTGCCTGGGCGAAGCACTATTACTTATCCGCGGAGCAGTAAAATAATGGCGCGTTATGAATGATACAGTGGGTTATGTCCTTACTTACTAGTGTCGCCTTTGGAGTTATGTAGGGGAGTTGACAGTTGCTTTTCACTATCATTTGTGATTACCCTTAGCACAGACTACAATGTACACATAGCCATATGATGATGTGGCATTGAAGATTTCTAAATGTTTTAGCCAACTTAACTGATGACAAATCAAACTTCTTCGCTCTACAAGTAATAATATATAGCAAAAAGGCAAAACATAAAATAACCTAAAGGCCCCGTCACACTAAGCAACATCGCTAGCAACATCGCTGGTAACGAACAACTTTTGTGACGTTGCTAGCGATGTTGCTGTGTGTGACATCCAGCAACAACCCGGCCCCTGCTGTGAGGTCGTTGGTTGTTGCTGAATGTCCTGGGCCATTTTTTAGTTGTTGCTGTCCCGCTGTGAAGCACAGATCGCTGTGTGTGACAGCGAGACAGCAACAACTAATGTGCAGTGAGCAGGGAGCCAGCTTCTGCTGAGGCTGGTAACTAATGTAAACATCGGGTAACCAAGAAGCCCTGTCCTTGGTTACCCGATATTTACCTTTGATACCAGCCTCCTCCGCTCTCACTGCCTGTGCTGCCGGCTCCTGCTCTGTGCACATGTAGCTGCAGCACACATCAGGCAATTAACCCGATGTGTGCTGTAACTAGGAGAGCAAGGAGCCAGCACTAAGCAGTGTGCGCTGCTCCCTGCTCTGTGCACATTTAGCTGCAGCACACATCAGGTAATTAACCCGATGTGTGCTGTAACTAGGAGAGCAAGGAGCCAGCGCTAAGCATTGTGCGCTGCTCCCTGCTCTGTGCACATTTAGCTGCAGCACACATCAGGTAATTAACCCGATGTGTGCTGTAACTAGGAGAGCAAGGAGCCAGCGCTAAGCAGTGTGCGCTGCTCCCTGCTCTGTGCACATTTAGCTGCAGCACACATCGGGTTAATTAACCTGATGTGTGCTGTAACTAGGAGACGGGGGCTGGTCACTGGTTGCTGGTGAGCTCACCAGCAACTCGTGTAGCCACGCTCCAGCGATCCCTGCCAGGTCAGGTTGCTGGTGGGATCGCTGGAGCGTCGCAGTGTGACATCTCACCAGCAACCTCCTAGCAACTTACCAGCGATCCCTATCGTTGTTGGGATCGCTGGTAAGTTGCTTAGTGTGACTGGACCTTAACATTGTGCTGGTTCCCCTCGTGCTCCCTAAAAAGCTCTGACCTATCAAGATATGGACTCTATACAAAGACATGAACAGTGATGCTTTAAAGGGGTTAACATTCATTTTACCATATAGTGTACTGGAAAAGGGGGAAAAAAAAAAAAAAACAAGTGCAATTACACAATTGTTTTTTGGGTTTTTTAATTATGTTCACTAAATGGCAATACTGTACTGTCATGGCAATATGATTCTCCAGGTCAGTACAAGTATGTAGATACTACTAATGGAAGAGCGTTTCCCATTGACTTACATTATACTTGAATCAAGCTTGAAAACCCCAATGCTCAATCGAGTAACGAGCAGTGCGAGTACCCTCGCCCATCATAGTAACGAGCAGTGTGAGTACACTCGCTCATCATTAGCAATGAGCAGGGTGGGTATGCTCGCCCATCACTAGTAACGGGCAGTGTGAGCACGCTCGCCCATCACTAGTAGATACCAAACATGGTCAGATTTGTCTTAAGTAGTGAGAAGAATTCAGCAATTTTTTTAAAAATAAAAATAAAAAAAAAATTGCTTTTGTTATTTTCCGAGACCCGTAACGTTCTCCTTTTTCGTGATCTGGGGGCTGTGTGAAGACTTATTTTTTGCAAAAAGTGGACATTTTTATTGATGCCATTTTGTGTAGATATGTTTTGATTGCCTCTTATTGTATTGTAATGGTGCAGCAACTGAGAAAACATAATTCTGGCGTTTTTTTAAAAAAAAAACAATTCTGTTACCCTGTTTACAGAACAGATTAATTTTATATTTCATAGATCGGATATTTCATCTACTCGGAGGCCGTAATTGCACTCCTGCACATTCGTGCAATGCAAAGTACTGTAATATGCAAGCGCGAGCAAAGGTCAAAGTCCGCGCATGCACACTACAATACTTTGATCTGTCCTCAGCAGGGTAGATCAAAGTGCGCATGTGCAGAAGTGCAATTGAGGCCTCTGAATGGATGACGAAGGACAAGTCATCCACACAGAGTTGGGAAGGATGACAGTGACTGCACAGGACAGATGCGCCAGACAAAGACCAGCAACGCCCATCGGACCAGACGCCCCGCAGGTGAGAATAATAAAGGTGTTTTATAATGTTTTACAGAGCGGCCTGGGCTCTTATATACAATGTTCTGGAATGCTGTATATAAGGGCTTACTGATGGTGGCCGCAGCTTATAAAGGGAAAAACCTGGTGACAGGTTCCCTTTAAAAAGGGGAATAAAAAAAAAAAAAAAAGTCAAGGCAAGCAACAAATTGAGATTAAAATTGACAATTTTAGAGCAAAACGTAGCATTATGATGCAAACCCAGGACAGATAGCACATCTGTTCTCCTCCCAGTGCAAGCCCTGTAGTTTGGATGCCACAGTGTACATTGTAGGTAGAAAGACTCCATAGCTCATAAGAGATACTGTATTTTCTAGACTACAGGAAGAAGTTCTACACGTTCGTCATACAGTCGGTACAGTAATTTAAACACATTGTTACAAAACATTTTTGCTCTTTTTACAAGTAACAGCTTCTAACACAGAAAACCTCCATATATTTGAAGACTGGCAAAAGTCCTACATTTGTCAGTAATCCAAGCAACATGCTAGACAGAATGCGGCAGAGCAGTGGGAGCGGGCGGTTATGGCTCCGCAGATGTGACACTCCTCACATACATTTGTCCTGTATTAAGGGCACACGGATATATTAGGATGTGATGAGAGATTAAGGATAGCAAACAAACGATGCTAGGCAACAGAACTTGTAAGCTATATTACCAGGCTAGCAGATAAATCACATCAGGCCTGTCATTTAATGTTTCAATACTGCAATAAAAAGTAGCCTACATTTAGCTAGAGGCAACAGAATCGATTCGCAGTACCGTGGTCAGGAGACCACGCCGTAAGCCCGTGGCTGCCAACCGGATCCTCGATTCTACAAGCACTTTGTAATTTTACCCCGTAACAAACATGAGAATAACACTTTAAAGGGAATCTATCATCAGGTTATGGCCACCTAATCTGAGAGCAGCATAATGTAGTGACGGAAATCATGATCCCAGCAATGTGTCACTTACTCTGCTGTAGTTTTGATTAAATCACAGTTTTATTAGCAGGAGATTATCTCTAGTAAACATTACTGCCAAGTAGTTCTCCATATTTATGAGCTCTGTATAGCTCCAGCCCCACCTGTTTCTGTGTACACTGTGCATAGGCAGAAAGCTGCTAATCAGTGGTGTGGGTGAGGTTATACAGAGCTCAGCATTCAGAGAATGCCAATCATAGATCTACAGCAGATAAAATCCAGGTGTCTGCTCCTACATTATGCTGCTCTCGGATTGGGTAGTAAAAGCCTTGTGACAGATTCCTTTTAGGCAGTGCACACAGTTTGTTATTATTGTGGGGTTTTTTATGTGTTTAGTCCCGTTTTGTCACAAACCTGCAAGCAAATCCTTATGCCCACAAAGTCCATAAGAAACCTGAAGTGTCGTACACATGTTGAGGTTTGGTTTTTTTTTCCTATCGGCAGCACATCAATTCTTTTAGCATTCTTGCCTGTGGTTTTCACCATTGAAAGCAATTAAAGAAAAGAAAAAAAAAAAAAAAAGCTTTTTTGCGTTGCGTTTTTCCTGCCAACAGGTGTAGAAATGGTGCAGGAATTTCTGCAACCAAACACTCAACATGCACATATACTCTTAAATCCTTCCTAATGTAAAATAGATCCTTGAACCAACAACCAACCTCCATTGATCTACTAATTATAAATTAACACATTGTTACACCAAGGTAAGAGATTGATTACCCTATGGCCCTATATCAATAAATGCTTGCTAGGAGAGAATTTGATTCTCAGCAACTCTGCGGCAGATGTGGAGAAAATGCATTCCCCTCAATTGGTCCTGGTGTCCGCTTCCATGTACATCTGTGTACATAGGTCACTATTTCTATGTATATACACTGGATAGAAGTGTATTCTTCATGAACAGAACCACTCACAATGTGAAATATCAGGTGTGATAAAAGTTCCATACTGTAAAGGACTTCAGGAACTGGATTGGCGGGGCCTAAAGAAGAACTATTCTCTTTTCCCCCATTAACTAAACACCAGCTCCTCCATGTCTCAATTCTAAAAGTAAATTTTATTAGGAAAAGAAAAAACAAAACTGATGAACAAAGTGGGGCAGTCCTGAAAATAACAGTAAACTGGAGGGCCAGACAAAGCGCTCAAGTGCTGAAGATTCCACCAACAACTTCTCGTAATTGAGGGTGCGATTGGGTTACCTTAGTAGAGCATTTGGGGACATTACCCCCATAACAGTGTCAGCAGCAGATCCTCGCCCCATAACAGTGTGTCATGAATAGAATGTAAGCCCGCAAGGGTAGGGCCCTCTTCCCTCTGTACTAGTCTGTCTACTGTAACTTGTATACGTATTTTGTATGTAACCCCCTTCTCATGTACAGCACCATGGAATTAATGGTGCTCTATAAATAAATAATAATAATAATAATAATAATGATTACATTTTTTGCTTAAAATTTTATTTTCCCATTTTCCTCCTCTAAAACCAGGGTGCGTCTTATGGTCTGGTGCGCCTTATAGTCCGAAAAATACGGTACATTTGTGACAAATTTTCTAACTTTTCAAAAATGTCGCAAATAAAGAGTCATGCAAAAACATCTGAAAATCTAACACTCTGCCAACAATGATGAACATAAAAAATAAATAGGCAAACATAAAATATCCTTTCAAAAAGGCACAAATTAATAGAATTAGGTGCAAATGAAAAATAAGGGGGGAAAAAACAGCAAAAACTGGACAAAAAAGGCACAAGTGCAATAATAAAATGATGCGGTTTTATGTGGTTTTTGACACTTATCTGGTTTTGAGAGAATTTATTTTACGGGGAGGAGATATGGGTTGTATTTGTAGCCACATTTTGGAGAGAAATAAAAAACATAAAAAGCACAAAACTAAAAACTGGAACAAAAACATTGCTCAGATTTACACATGGAAAATTCACCAAACTGACCTGCAGCATTTTCACCAATGAAGAATGCAACACATGCACTAAATAAGCGTTCTCCTATTTAAATGAATGGCAAGCTTATTTCAGGTGGACTTGGACTTTTAGGGTGGAATCGGCGCCAAGAGCTGTTTGAACGTAACCGTTCATGTTGAGTGAAGTTAGAAAAACTTGTAAGGGTTAACCCCCCTCTTCTGAAGCCACTACAATCTAAAATGGAGCATAGGAAGCAAAAAGAAAAGCATTTGCAAAGAATTCCAGCCGGCATATTCTGCCTACTAAAAGTACAAGGACGTCATTATGTCCACACAGTCTAATTGGAAGATTGGATTCTGTCCAGAGCTGCAGAAAACTTTAAGGTTCCTTGGCGCTTTTTCTATGACTGCAGGTTTTCTGATGGGAGGCCTGTACTTTTTACATACAAGTCTAAACATATACTGAAGACCTAAATGCCAAGATTATCAATATTGTAGATTTCTTCAAGTAGCAACAAAAAGGAACAGCAAAAAATAAAAGGCTCTAATAAGAAACGATGAAGAACTTTTAGACAACCAAGCCATTGTTCTGGTTAATGCATGGAGGCTAGACAAATGTCCCATTGTTGGCATGTAAATGCCTCTCTCCTGATACCTGCACATACAGACAGAAATAAGGCAGCTGCTGCTGGACAAATCTCTTATAAAAAGAAAACCCAAGAAGATTATTTAGGGTTTGTGCAGCCAATTTGACTAACACTTTCTGACTATATTCACTCTTTGCACATCAGCCATCAAGAACAAATTGGTTCATGTACAGCTCTGGCAAAAATTAAGAGACCGCTGCACAATTTTCAGTTTTTCTGATTATTCTATAAATTATTGACATGTCTCCAAATTTCCAAGAAATACATTTTGTATTTACTTTCTGAAAATGAGAAATGGTTAAAATAACAAAACAATGCATTGCTTTCAGACCTCAAACAATGCAAAGAAAACAAGTTCTTAATCATTTAGAAACAACAATATTAATAATGTTTTAACTCAGGAAGAGTTCAGAAATCATAGAATAACCATGATTTTTTAATCACAGCTTTCATGCGTCTTGGCATGCTATCCACCAGTCTTTCACACTGCTTTTGGGCGACCTCATGCCTCTCTTGGTGCCAAAATGTAAGCAGTTCTTCTTTGTTTGATGTCTTGTGACTATCCATCTTCCTCTTGATTACATTCCAGAGATTTTAAATGGGGTTCAGGTCTGGAGATTGGCTTGGCCATGAGAAGGTTTTGATGTCGGCGTCCTTCATCCACACATTGACCTAGCTGTGTGGTATGGCGCATTGCCCTGCTGGAAAAAACAGTCCTCAGAGTTCGGGAACATTGAGCAGAAGGAGACCAACTGTTTTACCAGGGATACCTTGTATACGGCTTGATTAATATGTCCTTCACAAAGTTTAATCTGCCCATTTCCAGCCTTGCTGAGGCATCCCCAGATCATCACGGATCCTCCACCAAATTTCCCAGCGGGTGCAAGACACTGTGGCTTGTACGCCCTCTCCAGGTCTCCGTCTAACCATTAGATGACCAGGTGCTGGGCAAAGCTGAAAATTTGACTCACCAGAGAAGATAACCTTACTCCAGTTCTCTATGGTCAAATCCTTATGGTCTTCGGCAAACTTCAGCCTGGCTTTCCTTTGCTTTTATTGATGAAAGGCTTTTTTCTTAGCTTTACATGACTTGAGCCCTGTTCTTGAGGACTGTTCTTGTCGTGCACTTCACCCCAGCTGCCATTTGCCATTCCTTTTGAAGGTCACTTGATGTCATCCTGCGGTTACTGAGTGACATTCAAATAAGATGGCGGCCATCCCGGTCAGTGGAGAGTCGCTTTCGCCCTCTGCCCGTCTGTAGCTTTGTTGTCCCCAGTGTCTGTTGCTTCACCTTGTTGTAATGGACTGCCGTCTTAGAAATTTTAAAGATGGAAGCAACATGACGATCACTGTATCTCTCTGGTAGTAAAGCCAGAATTGAGCCCTTCCTTTCCTCATTCAAGACTTTTCTTTTCATCTCCTTTGGCATGGTTAAAAATTATTTTTTCATTCCTATTACTTTTGGGATATTACTAGCACTTATTTTGCCATCCAGCTTGTCCTATTGCAAGAGGATTGTGAAGATCACAGCAGTGTTGTTTATACTTTCCCGCATTAAATAAGATTTGGCTCAGGTGATCACCTAATCAGAAGCACATTAAGGCTATGTGCGCACGTCTCTGCTTTCTATTTCGCAGCGTTTAAGTCACTACATGTGCATTTCAAAATGCAGCCGAAAAGCTGCCTTTTGAATGCATTGTGCATGCGGAATTCATGCGTTCTAGATGCTTGCTCTGCCATAGACAGAGAGGGAAAAGCATCCGGAATGCACAAAAGAAGTGACATGTTGCTTTTTAGAACGCAGCGTTTTGGCAAAATATTTCAGCAGCCGAAACGCTGCGTTCTAAAATGCAACATGCGGATGGAATTTGCACAATCTTCATAGATTGTACTGGGGACGCAGGATGCATGAAAAAGGCACACAGCCTTAGTAGAATGAGGTGTACTCTGGTTGGAATTCAACTGGCACTGGAATGGATTGGCTGTCAGACACATAGAGAAGCTGATTTTTAGAAAACTGTGCAGTTCTCTCAATTTTTGCCATAGCTGTATATCCAAATGGCTTTATTAAAAAATTGACAGGAATGTTTATCTAGTAAGTCTGTAGCCAGGTAAAAGAAACACAAATGATTGCAAATATGTTGCAGATATCTCCATCCATTTTATACATCTGAATAAAGTTCTTTCTGCAGCGTGTGCACAAATACTCAAAACCTTGTTCAGATATATGTGACCGTTGCAAAAGTTTCTGCAACAAATCTGCCATGGGTGTCCCTCTTGTAAAGGATATGGACATCGTCAAAGAGTTCGCTTTAGGATATGTGCCACAGGTGAACCTCGTGTAAAAACATATGGATACCTTCAGAGGGATTAAGTGTAGGATATTTGCCATGGGTCAACCTCCCGTAAAGCATATGGACACTTTCAATGAGTTAAAGAGATTGGCCACTACTTTAACACTGATGGCCATTCCTTAGAATATGTCATCAGTGTCTGATAGAGTTCAACACCCCGCCAATCAGTTGCTCCCAGTGCCAGTGGTGGCAGCAGGCAGCTGCAAAATCCTCAGTTCCGGAGCTGCCCCAGACGTTAACTGAGAATCCATCAGTGAGCTTGTCAGTAGATCTTGACTTATCTGTGTTCTTCTGAGCGACTCAGTTGATTTCAGATCCCAAAGTTGAGCTCAACTTTTATATCGAAATTAGTAAGAGGAGCTCAGGACAAAGATATTAACTCTCCCAGTAGAACAACCTCACTGACAGATTCTCAGTTAACATAGTCTGCCACCAGCAAACAACAGTGCACCACAAAGCTATAGAAGGCGAAGAGTGCAAATTTGTAAATTAAATTCAATTGCAAAAATGAGTTTTAGAAAAAAAAAAAAAAAATTAAAATTTATGCCCCATAGGTGTTCATATCCTTTAAGAGTGAATCAATGTGTATTTTATGTGCAAATTCACAGTTATTCAGTCCTAGGAATGTCTAGAGCATTTTATCTACTAGTTGCAGATATTTTCATCATGTACAAATACATCTCAATAAATTAGAATATCCTTCAAATGTTAATCTATTTCAGTAATTCAATACAAAAAGGGAAACACATTATATAGAGTCATTAAAAACAGAGTTATCTATTTCAAGTGTTTATTTCTGTTAATGTGGATTATGGCTTACAGCCAATGAAAACCCAAAAGTCATTATCTCAGAAAATTAGAATAATTACCAAAAAACACCTGCAAAGGCTTGCTAAACATTTAAAATGGTCCCTTAGTCTGGTTCAGTAGGCTATACAATCATGGGGAAGACTGCTGACTTGACTAAGTCCAGAAGGCAGTCATTGACACACTCCACAAGGAGGGTAAGCCACAAAAGGCCATTGCTAAAGAAGCTTGCTGTTCACAGAGCGTTGTATCAAAGAATATTAATGGAAAGTTGGGTGAAAGGAAAAAGTGTGGAGAAAAAAGTGCACAAAGAACTGGGATAACTGCAGCCTAAATAGGATTGTTAAGAAAAAATTCCAAAAATTGGGGGAGATTCACAAGTAGTGGACTGCTGCTGGAGTCAGTGCTTCGAGAGCCACCACACACAGATGTATCCAGGACATGGGCTACAGGTGTCACATTCCTTGTGTCAGGCCACTTGTGACCAATAGACAACGCCAGAAGCGTCTTACCTGGGCCAAGAAGAAAAAGATCTGGACTGCTGCTCAGTGATCCAAGGTGGTGGTTTCAGATGAAAGTAAATTTTGCATTTCATTTGGAAATCAAGGTGCCAGAGTCTGGAGGAAGAGTGGAGAGGCCACAATTCAAGCTGCTTGAGGTCTAGTGTGAAGTTTCCATAATCAGTGATGGTTTGGGGAGCCATGTCATCTGCCGGTGTAGGTCCACTGTGTTTTATCAAGACCAAAAGGGAAAAAAAGCAGTCTACCAGCCCCCGACCAAGTATTGAGGCATTTACTGTACAGACTTTTCAGGAGGCGTCAACATTTCTGGTTTGAAATCATTTTTTCAGTTGGTCTTATAGAATATTCTAATTTTCTGCGATGATGACTTCTGGGTTTTTCATTGGCTGTAAGCCATACTCATCAACATTAACAGAGATAACCATTTGAAATAGATCACTCTGTTTGTAATGACTATATATGTGCTTCCCTTTTTGTATTGAATTACTGAAACAAATTAAAATATCCTCCAAACGTTAATTTATTGAGATGCACTTGTAAATTGATGTGCGATGGGGATTATTTGAACTCCCAACAAGTCAATTCTTTTTCCAGAAATTATAGCGGATTTCACCTCCTCAATGAGAAAGGGCAATGTCAATAGAAATCATGTTACACAAATGTACTATGCAGCATAGTGAAGCAAAATATCAAGTACATGTGCAAGGACCCCTAGACTCTGTACTATGTAGCCTCTGCAGCTGCTCAGCCCTGAGGGAGCAAATTATTACCAGCACCCCCCTTTAGATATGCCCATGGTAAGGCGGAAAATGAAATCTACGTTTCCTACGAGCCGATGTAGAATATTTGCCACTATCTCAGAAGACAATTAAATTGCAAGAGGGAAGAAATGTCACACGTGCACGCAGTGCAAGGCACCACTACAGTAGCACAGCGCATGCGCGGGACCACGGGCGCCCAGGGGCGGCGTCCCGAGGTTTGAAATTCAGCGTTCGGGGGCGGCGTAAATCGGCAGGAGGACAGCAACGTACATCACGCAGCCCGCCCCCATGGAAGATTTAAGAAATTTGCATACGAAAAGGTACAAGTTTATAAAGTATTTATTTTGGAATAAAAGGGGCCACAAAAACTATAGGAAGCTTCCTAGAATGCAGCCCAGGAGCTGCAGAGTGGGAACTTTTAGCTTTATAGCTAAATTTCTGATGACAGGTTCACTTTAATGTTTGAGGGACGTCCAGTTTAGGTAACTTCATTGTGATGCCCACTTCTTGATTGCTTTCTTAACAAGTTTATGTGATATAAGCCTTTTTTATACCTTTCTCTTAAGTGATAACTTTCAGCAATGATATCCTTTTGCTGTGTTGTAAGCTGTTGACGGACCATGGTTATTGCTGTATTATGCAACAAAAAAAAAAAAATATCATGAAAATCCTACTAGAACAGCTAAAGTTTATGAGGTTTATTAGAATGATAGTAAATGAAGGCTTTGTACTGACTACTATATAACAGGAATTTAAATGCACTTGGCTAATTATGAACACAACCACAGCCCCAATTATACGAGGGTGTTCACACTTATACAACCACATTACCGTATTTTTCGGACTATAAGACGCACCGGACTATAAGACGCACCCTGGTTTTAGAGGAGGAAAATGGGAAAATAAAACTTTAAGCAAAAAATGTGGTCATGACACACTGTTATAGGGTGAGGATCTGCTGCTGACACTGTTATGGGGGTAATGTCCCCAAATTCTCTACTAAGGTACCCCATCCTGGTAATGATCCTCCTGCCTTGTATATGATCCTGCTATAAACCCCCATCCATCCTGTTCACATACCCCCCCCATCCAGCCTGTTCACATACCCCCCCCCCATCCAGCCTGTTCACATGCCCCCCCATCCAGCCTGTTCACATGCCCCCCCATCCAGCCTGTTCACATGCCCCCCCCATCCAGCCTGTTCACATGCCCCCCCCATCCAGCCTGTTCACATGCCCCCCCCATCCAGCCTGTTCACATGCCCCCCCCATCCAGCCTGTTCACATGCCCCCCCCATCCAGCCTGTTCACATGCCCCCCCCATCCAGCCTGTTCACATGCCCCCCCCCATCCAGCCTGTTCACATGCCCCCCCCATCCAGCCTGTTCACATGCCCCCCCATCCAGCCTGTTCACATGCCCCCCCATCCAGCCTGTTCACATGCCCCCCCCATCCAGCCTGTTCACATGCCCCCCCCATCCAGCCTGTTCACATGCCCCCCCCATCCAGCCTGTTCACATGCCCCCCCCATCCAGCCTGTTCCCATGCCCCCCCATCCAGCCTGTTCCCATGCCCCCCCATCCAGCCTGTTCCCATGCCCCCCCATCCAGCCTGTTCCCATGCCCCCCCATCCAGCCTGTTCCCATGCCCCCCCCATCCAGCCTGTTCCCATGCCCCCCCATCCAGCCTGTTCACATGCCCCCCCATCCAGCCTGTTCACATGCCCCCCCATCCAGCCTGTTCACATGCCCCCCCATCCAGCCTGTTCACATGCCCCCCCATCCAGCCTGTTCACATGCCCCCCCATCCAGCCTGTTCACATGCCCCCCCATCCAGCCTGTTCCCATGCCCCCCCATCCAGCCTGTTCCCATGCCCCCCCATCCAGCCTGTTCCCATGCCCCCCCATCCAGCCTGTTCCCATGCCCCCCCATCCAGCCTGTTCCCATGCCCCCCCATCCAGCCTGTTCCCATGCCCCCCCATCCAGCCTGTTCCCATGCCCCCCCATCCAGCCTGTTCCCATGCCCCCCCATCCAGCCTGTTCCCATGCCCCCCCATCCAGCCTGTTCCCATGCCCCCCCATCCAGCCTGTTCACATGCCCCCCCATCCAGCCTGTTCACATGCCCCCCCATCCAGCCTGTTCACATGCCCCCCCATCCAGCCTGTTCACATGCCCCCCCATCCAGCCTGTTCACATGCCCCCCCATCCAGCCTGTTCACATGCCCCCCATCCAGCCTGTTCACATGCCCCCCCATCCAGCCTGTTCACATGCCCCCCCATCCAGCCTGTTCACATGCCCCCCCATCCAGCCTGTTCACATGCCCCCCCATCCAGCCTGTTCACATGCCCCCCCATCCAGCCTGTTCACATGCCCCCCCATCCAGCCTGTTCACATGCCCCCCCATCCAGCCTGTTCACATGCCCCCCCATCCAGCCTGTTCACATGCCCCCCCATCCAGCCTGTTCACATGCCCCCCCATCCAGCCTGTTCACATGCCCCCCCATCCAGCCTGTTCACATGCCCCCCCATCCAGCCTGTTCACATGCCCCCCCATCCAGCCTGTTCACATGCCCCCCCATCCAGCCTGTTCACATGCCCCCCCATCCAGCCTGTTCATATACTCCCATCGTGCTCATATACCATCCTGGTATATGGCCTGTATCCTATAGCACAGAGAAAAAAAATAAACGTTTATACTCACCTTTTCCTCACTCCCTGCAGCACCGATCACATCTTCCTCTCTGGCACGCTGATCTGTGTGTGTGGAGCCGTTCCCCTGCAATACGCGATGTCTTCCTGTCTGTGCCGATCAGCTGACCAGCTCAGCACAGATCAGCTGACCGGCACAGACAGGAAGTCATCGCGTGCAGCAGGGGGGCGGCTCCACACACTGGGACGGGTGAGTGTACTGATTCACTGCACCCCGCGCTGGTAATGACGCGCGGGGGGCAGTGAATACAGCCGCACATGATCACTCCAGGCTGTAATTGCCAGGGGTGATCATGCGGCCGGCTCTTTACTATGCGCGCGTTCCCGCTCATCCTTCCGCCCACCTGTCAGTGCCGGCTTCAGCGCTGAGAGATGGGTGGGAGGATGGGCGTGCATATGTAATGAGCGGGCCCACGTGGTCACGGCAGGCGCTGCTGCTGCCTGCTCGTGCCCCCGATGACCCGCAGCACCCTCATTCCCAGCCGCAGCCCTATAGTCAGACCATAAGACGCACCCCCAACTTTCCCCCAACATTTGGGGGAAAAAAAGTGCGTCTTATGGTCCGAAAAATACGGTATTTTAGCTTTGTTATTTTTAGGTCATCCCTCAAAATTATTTCAGTTTGGGTCTCAAAAAATGTGTGCAAATTATGTGCAACATTAACAAAGGAAAACGTTCTTAAATGATTCATCTTGGTATTAATTTTTTTACATGACAAAAAAAAAACCACTAACCTTTTTAATAGGAGTGTGCAGACTTTTTATATCCAATGTACATTACCATGGCTTCTTTGAGTACCTTTAAGATCTAAAAGAAGCTTATAACTCATCAAGGCTAATGGTGTCCATAATTATTTTCTGAGCAGAGAGAAGAAATCTTCGGCTATAATGCATATGAGCCCCTGAGGTTTTGTGTAATCTCTTAATCCTATGTGCAAACAGCGTCTATACAGTCCTCCCTTTGGATGGCACAATGACGGCCTGTACAGCAGTACAGATAGACTTTACAAGGCAGACAAAGCTGCTATTGCTACCTTAGGGTACCTTCACACTTAGCGATGCAGCAGCGATCCGACCAGCGATCTGACCTGGTCAGGATCGCTGCTGCATCGCTACATGGTCGCTGGTGAGCTGTCAAACAGGCAGATCTCACCAGCGACCAGTGAACAGCCCCCAGCCAGCAGCGACGTGCAAGCGACGCTGCGCTTGCACGGAGCTGCCGTCTGGAAGCTGCGGAGACTGGTAACTAAGGTAAACATCGGGTATGGTTACCCGATGTTTACATTAGTTACCAGCGCACAGCTGTGTGTGCAGGGAGCAGGGAGCCGCGCACACTGAGCGCTGGCTCCTTGCTCTCCTACCATAGCTACAGTACACATCGGGTTAATTAACCCGATGTGTAATGCAGCTACATGTTCAGAGAGCAGGGAGCCGCGCACACTGCTTAGCGCTGGCTCCTTGCTCTCCTAGCTGCTGTACACATCGGGTTAATTAACCCGATGTGTACAGCAGCTACATGTGCAGAGAGCCGGAGCCGGCAGCACAGGCAGCGTGAGAGCTGCAGAGGCTCGTAACTAAGGTAAATATCGGGTAACCACCTTGGTTACCCGATGTTTATCTTGGATACAGCTTACCTCAGCTGTCAGATGCCGGCTCCTGCTCGCTTCATTTGTCGCTCTCTCGCTGTCACACACAGCGATCTGTGTGTCACAGCGGGAGAGCGGCTTTGAAGAAAACGAACCAGGGCTGTGTGTAACGAGCAGCGATCTCGCAGCAGGGGCCAGATCGCTGCTCATTGTCACACACAGCGAGATCGCTAATGAGGTCACTGCTGCGTCACAAAAAGCGTGACTCAGCAGCGATCTCGGCAGCGAGCTCGCTGTGTGTGAAGCACCCCTTACACATATGAAGGAGATTTCCCCCAGGTCTGCAGAAAGTCGGCATACTAAACGCGATAATGACTTCTGGCCATACGATACTTCGAAAATCTGGCTTATGTTGGAATCCAAAGCACAGTAGTTACAATTAAGACACAAAACCACGTAAACCACATACGGTATATATCATGTGTGCAATATTCAGGCATGTAATACATCGTACAATGTTATTTCTGTTACATGTCCCAGATATTACTAGAAATTACAGTCAAGATGTTGACATTTAAATAACTTTTTTTTTAATTTGCTTTCTATTGTCCTTGCGCTTTGCAGAGTTTTGGCAAGCCAGCGAGAGCCCAAATATTTGTACCTTTAGCATTTATATATAGGATAGGGGAGATATCTTGAATCAGTGGGATCTGAGGTTTCCACTAATTAAGAGAATGAAGTCTGTTCATTATCAAAGCTCACTTTGCTAGTTATTTTTCTTTCACAAAGACAGAAATGTCAGAAAATAAGCTTGAAGCCCCTCTCTCCCCACCACAGAGGATCTGTGCCTGCTGGATGATCTGGTGGATCCATTACCCTGCTGGGGTTCCCAGCACATGGGCAGAAGGTATAGGTAGCTGCTTTTGGGATCCAGAATCCTGATTATGCCGTTGTAAATCAAGGGCCATGGGAAATATGCCCATTCGTAGAGAAAAAAAATTGTTAGAATAGACACTGATGATGGGGTAAGAGGGCCTGGCTCCGGCTTGCAATTTTGTTTCTACCTGATCCCAAAGGTGTTCAATGGAATTGAGGTCAGGACGCTGTGTGCTGGGCAGTCATGTTGTTCTGCACCAAACTCATTCTTTATGACTTTGCTTTATGAACTGAGGGACAGTCGCGCTGGAAGCGCCCCCTCCTGAAGAAGCATTCAGCGAAACATGCATCAGTGGGCACTTTTAACATGTAATCTGGTGAAAGGGTTCACTGGAGTCCAATTTGAACTGCTGTATAGTTTTACGTATAGTGATTTACACTTTACATTGTGATGGCAAAAACTTTGAACTTATTATATCTATACTATTTAGATATAGGTAATGTATCATTGCTGTATGGGTTTATGAATATAAATTCCTTGTGATATTGCATGTGAATATTATTTCATTGACTTTGGCACAATGTGAGAAGATTTCTAATGCTCTTAAGACTTTTTGATAGAGTAATAGAAGGAAATAAACAGTTATATTGTAACCTTATCTAGCAATCACCATTATTTTTGTGTCCACCAATATTGTATTATATTTTTAGTTCTGCATATTATATACTGTATAATGGTGTTGCAGTTCTCCTGCCCCCTGGTGTTCCATATATACAATTATTGTAGCTAGGAATCCTAGTACTGACAGAAGAGTATTAGCTAACTTGGCTTGGAGCGATATTCTTCCTCCTCATATTATGGCACTTATACAAATAATTATCAAATAACATTAAATACATTTTTAAGGTGTTTTTTTTAAGCTGGGTGTCTACGGGAATCATTTAAAGCAGGGGTGGGGAACCTCCGGCCCCCAAGCCGCATGCGGCCTGCCAAGACCTTTTATGCGGCCCCCGGGCAGATTCCCAGGGGTGGCAGCGCTCGGCCACTGCTGTGATCTTATCAGGCGCCGGCCCTTTAAGGATTCACAGGCACTGCTAGCGCGCACCAATAAGCTCTTTCCCTGGCAGGTGCCAGCATGCTCAGCACAGACTTTGTGGGCGGGTTTAGTCCCACAGCAGCTTCATAGTTTCCTGCATTGTGCCGCCCGCTCTACACCCCTTCTCCCGTGAAGCGTGCCTCAATCAGTGCTGTCGCTCCCTGCCCCTTCTCCGGTGCAGCTCCACGTGCTGTGTGCTGCCCGCTCTCTGCCCCTTCTCCGGTGCAGCTCCACGTCCTGTGTGCTGCCGCTCCCCGGCGCTGTGTGCCGCCCGCTTTCTGCTTCTTCTCCGGTGCAGCGTGCAGCTCCATGTGCTGTTTGCTGCCCGCTCTCTACCCCTTGTCCGGTGCAGCGTGCCCCCTGCAGTGCTGTGTGCAGACTCCCCAGCAATGTGGATCACCCCCACTGTTGAGTTCTCTCCAGTGCTCCTTACCACCCCAAGTGCAGTGTACCCCCTAGTGAAGTCTGTGCTCTGCAAGTTCTGTCTGTGTGCCCCTTCCCCCTCCTTAGTGATGTCTGTGTGCCCCCCTCCTTAGTGATGTCTGTGTGCCCCCCTCCTTAGTGATGTCTGTGTGCCCCCCTCCTTAGTGATGTCTGTGTGCCCCCCTCCTTAGTGATGTCTGTGTGCCCCCCTCCTTAGTGATGTCTGTGTGCCCCCCTCCTTAGTGATGTCTGTGTGCCCCCTCCTTAGTGATGTCTGTGTGCCCCCTCCTTAGTGATGTCTGTGTGCCCCCCTCCTTAGTGAGGTCTCTGTGCCCCCCTCCTTAGTGAGGTCTCTGTGCCCCCCTCCTTAGTGAGGTCTCTGTGCCCCCCTCCTTAGTGAGGTCTCTGTGCCCCCCCCTTAGTGAGGTCTCTGTGCCCCCCCCCTTAGTGAGGTCTCTGTGCCCCCCCCCTTAGTGAGGTCTCTGTGCCCCCCCCTTAGTGAGGTCTGTGCCCCCCCCTTAGTGAGGTCTCTGTGCCCCCCCCTTAGTGAGGTCTCTGTGCCCCCCCCTTAGTGAGGTCTCTGTGCCCCTCCTTAGTGATGTCTCTGTGCCCCCCCCTTAGTGATGTCTCTGTGCCCCCCCCTTAGTGATGTCCGTGCCCCCCCTAGTGCTCTCTGTGCCGCCCTAGTGATGTGTGTGCCCCACAGCAATGCTTATGCCTCCCTGTGACCTAGTAATGTGTGTTCCCCAGCATCTCCTGTTATGTATATGCTCCCAGTCCCTCCTGTCATGGATATGCCTCAGTGTCTCCTGTGATGTGTATGCCCCAATCCCTCCTGTGATATATACATCACACATTGGGGTATATACATCACATTGGAGATGCTGGGGCTGGGGCATATACCTCTCAGGAGGGGCTGGGGGCATATACCTCTCAGGATGGAGCATGTACATGTCCCCAGCCACTTGTGTGATGTATGTGCCCCCAGTGTCTTCTGTGATGTAGGTGTCTCTTGTGATGTATATACAGCAGTCCCAGCGTCTCCTATGTGATGTATATACAGCAGACCCAGCGTCTCCTATGTGATGTATATACAGCAGACCCAGCGTCTCCTATGTGATGTATATGCCAACAGCCCCTTCAGTGATGTATGTGTCCTGTGATTTATATACTCCAGTCCCTGTGTCTGTTGTGTGATGTATATAGTCTACCAATCTTATTATCACAAAGAGTTGCCTGCGCTCCAGACCGAGACAAACCTGGAAAAGATAGAAGCAACATAAGTATCACCGAACATCACAGCCGCACCAAAGAGAAGTCGCTCCGGTCACCACAATAGGGGTGAGTTAATTAACTGTTTAAACAAATATAGTTGGTTCATTTTTACATTGATAATTTTGTGCGGCCCCCGAAGGTTGGCAGAAATTTCCAAATGGCCCCCGGCAGCAAAAAGGTTCCCCACCCCTGATTTAAAGCATGAAGTGCCAAAACAGACAAGGAATGCAGCGTCAAAAACGCACACAAAAAAATACACAAGTAACTAAAGGGCATAAATTCTGCAGCATCAAAAACTCAATTAACACGGATCGTGGAAGCGTAGCCCACCTTTACAATAATACCACTCACAGATGATCATGGAATATTTAGGAGGGAATACATTTTCACAAACTACCGTAACTGGTGGCAGCATTCTGTTACAGAACCATGCTAACATTCGGTGAGCCCTTTAGGACACATCATTCTATCGCAAATGTTAGTGAAGGTGGACTGCATGGGTAGGGGCTATCCTTGTCACACTGGGACTAAATGAAAAAAGTAAGTGGGTAAGAAGTGTTTCCCACCTCCCTGATCTAAAACTCACTAGAATTATATGTTTCTGATCTTGCAAATTTGCTGGACTGTCTACAGAATCCATGTCAGGAAGTTGTTAATTTTATTTGTTGTTTAGTTATGTTTTGCAAAAAGTTAATTCATAGGCAATTGATTTGACCAACAAAATATACTGCTTGATGTATCAACACTAACAAACTGGAGGGTCAAAATTAGAGATGAGCGAACCGGTCGCGGTTCGGCTCGAGGTCGGTTCGCCGAACGGAGCGCCCGTTCGAGTTCGGTTCGTCAAACGTTCGACGAACCGAACTCGAACTGCATAGGAAACAATGGCAGGCATTCACAAACACATAAAAACACCTAGTAAAACACCCTCAAAGGTGTCCAAAAGGTGATAAACAACTCACAACACAACACAAACACATGGAAAAGTTATAAGGACATATACTCATGCGAAAACAAAAGAGCTGGACAAGGAAAAAGAGGAGGACACACAGATATATGAGTATATGCAAGGAAACATCGATGCCATTACTGTGCAACTTGAGCCCTGCTCATTTTAGGCTTCCAATCTGGATAAATTGCCTGAGCTTGCCACATACGCCTTGGGGATCTTGTCGTGTCCTGCAGCCAGCGTTCTCTCGGAACCTGTCTTCAGTGCTGCTGGGGGTCTGCTGGCAGATAAGCACACGCGTCTGTCCACTGACAATGTGGACATGGCTCTCAGAGGACTTTTCTTCCCCTGGGTCAGCCAGGAGACGGGAAAGGCACGCGTATTTTTGAGAGTGCTTCATGCAAAGCATCTTTTTCTTTTTCAAAAGGGGGGTCAACTGATGCCAATCAAGTGGGGTGTGTGTGGCCCAATTAGTGACAACGAGGGAGACTGTGGTTGGAGTCCCCTCGCTGTGTTTCTAAAAGAACCAAGATGAACAAGTCATGGCTCTCAGAGGACTTTTCTTCCCCTGGGTCAGCCAGGAGACGGGAAAGGCACGCGTATTTTTGAGAGTGCTTCATGCAAAGCATCTTTTTCTTTTTCAAAAGGGGGGTCAACTGATGCCAGTCAAGTGGGGTGTGTGTGGCCCAATTAGTGGCAACGAGGGAGACTGTGGTTGGAGTCCCCTCGCTGTGTTTTACATGATTTTCGAAGGGCATGACATGCCTAAGAGGTTGAGTTTCATCATCTGCAACTTGTTGGCAACAGAAAGGCTGCCTTTACACCCTTTTAAGACCGAGGATTTTCGAGACCTTATGCCCATTGCAGTGCCCCAAGAGCCGATGGCCAGTCGTCACTCCTTCTCCAAGAAAGGCGTGCCCGCGCTACCACAGTAGGTCGCACACAACCTCACCGATTCCTTGAAAAACTCTGTGTGTGACAGGGTGCATTTCACCACAGATACTTGGACCAGTAAGCATGGACAGGGGAGTTACATGTTGCTGACTGGGCACTGGGTAACTATGGTGAGAGATGGAGAAGAGTTTGCTGTACAAGTCTTGCCGTACCCACGACTTGTGTGTCAATCCTTCCTCTGTATGTACAAGTTCCTCCACTGCTTCTGCCTCCTCAACCTCGTGTGGGTCCTCCACCTCGGCCAAAACCCTGTGTGGTCAGTGCACCCTTCCTTGTAACTGTGCCCAAGGAATCCCACACACCTCCTTACTATGCTGAAAGCAGAGCTCAAGGCCATCAGGCGGTCAAATGTTTACTTTGAAATGTAGGGGAAATGTGAGACACCGCTGAGGAATTGTGGACGGTTAGCTCTGGAGAGTGAGACCGAGTTTCATCAATGGTTGTCTCCACTCAACCAGCAGCCAGGGAAGGTCGGGTGCGACAATGATGCAAACCAGTCTGCGACCCTTCTTCAGGGCAATGTGGCACACATGCCTTGTATGGCTCACGTGTTGAACCTGGTTGTCCAGCAATTTTTAAAACACTATCCCGGCCTACATGGCCTTCTGCAGAGGGCACGGTGTAACGCCTGCCTGGATCGACACACTCAGATGGGCTGTAAAGGATAGGCTAGAGGCAAGCCACTCACCAAGCTGGACACCCAGAACCCTGAAACCCTTTAACCCCTATACAGTGATTTGGAATTACACAGGGCCCAAGTTGATCAATACCTGTGGAAGGCTGCAGTTCCAGAGAATAGTAGTCATGCAGGGTCAAAAACATTAATTGAGGAAGAGGAACAGAATGGGATGACCAGGACTTAATCAGAAAACAAGCAGAGGTGAAATGCGGATCGGCCAACAAGGTACATAAACCGCAAGCAGGAAAAGTAGTCAGGTAACAAGCACACAAAATCATAAAACTGAACTGGGGGTAACAGTAACAAAAGGTTCATAGCTTTGTCTGGCAGTGGTCTGCAGACAGGAGGGGCCTAAAAAAGGGTGTGGTGTCTTCCCATTGGTTGTAGCTGAATGATGGTACTTCATCTGTGAGATACCCACCACCTACATTCAGCCTGTGGTTCTGTATCTGTCAAGGTAACGCAACCCAGTGGGTGACCATAACCTGCGTCCACCTGCGCCGCAGGCATCGACTCCTTTCCCATCATCAGCACTATGCACGAAAGGAACACGTTGTCACCTGGCGACCGGAGTACAAATTGATTGAGTGGACTACGTTGGTGACTTAACAGCCGTGTGCGGCAATGATGCAAACCTGTCTGCGGCCCTTCGTCAGGGCAATGTGACACACGTGCCTTGTATGGCTCACGTGTTGAATCTGATTCTCCAGCAATTTTTAAAATACCATCCCGGCCTACATGGCCTTGTGCAGCGGGCACGCTCGCTATGTGCTCACTTCCATCGTGCGCACACAGCAGCTCAACAACTTTCGTCGCTACAGAAGTCTTAGGGTCTGGCAGTTAAACGCCTGAAATGCGATGTTCCGACACGCAGGAATTTGAATCTGCACATGCTGCAGCGTCTGTGGCAGCACCGCAGAGCCCTGCTGAAATACGGTATGACATATACCCTGGGCTAACTTTATCCAGAGGTGGTGCAGATCACGCTGCTGGAGTGGTGTCAGATCAAGGACCTATGCACCCTTCTACACAGTTTACAAATGTCGACGAAGATCTTTAGCACTGGCGATGCCATTCTCAGCGTGACAATTCTGGTCATCTACATGATGGGGCACACTGTATGCATTATTCGGAGTCAGGTGTTGGTCCAAGAGGAAGGGGAGGAAGTACAGGAGGAGTCATATGCAGAAGGGATAATAAGATCTACAAGGTCCAGACGGTGAGCGGCACCTAGGCGGAAGTCAAGGGACGGTGGGGGAGAGGGATTAACAAGGGCGCATAGTATCAGCAAAAATTGTTGAGGAAGGTGCAGGAGCCCATGAAGAAATGGGGGACGAACTTGCGATGGGCATGGAAGACTCAGCAGATGAGTGAGAGCTTGCTCACATTTCGGTTGTGCGAGGTTGTGGGGAGAGGGCAGAGGAAGGAGGCACGATTCTCACCTCTCTGCCACCAACAAACCAAGGACTTGGTCCTCCTGGATGCACAAGACACATGAGCGCCTTCTTGCTGCACTACCTACCACATGACCCTCGGATTGTACGAATTCGAAGTAATGCTAACTACTGGGTTGCCACACTGTTAGATCCCCGGTACAAGACAAAATTTGGCGAAATAATTCCTGCCATAGAAAGGGACCCACGTATGCAGGAGTATCTTCAGAAGGTGGTACGCAATCTTAGATCTGCTTTTCCAGTAAATACCAGTGCTGCACAGAGTGAATCTCAACGCTTTGTCATGGATAGGAGGAACTGGTCTTTTACTTGTCCACATTTGAGGGACCGAGGGCTGGCTGCTGGGCTGAGATGGCATTGAGTACAGTGTCCCTGCAGAGTTGCACTTTTGGTCATATACCAAATGAGTTGAAAAAGGACAAATGCTGGTGGAAAGGGGAAAAAAGTTTTTGTCCGTGGGTTTGGTGGTTAAGCAAAAGTAACATTTGATGAAGAAACACCATCTGTTACAGTGGGACTGGCAGATTTGGATAAGGTGGTATATACTATGTTACCGCTATATAACGAAAATTAATAAGAAAAGAAAGAGAAAGGTATATATCCCCATCAGCAGTCAATGTCCACCGTGCTCCCAGATGGAAAAGGAGAGGTTGGCAACTGGAAGGTTCGGTGGAGGATACAGATCTGTGTGGCTATGAAACTAATAGTTGCCTGAACCAAGTTAGACGCCACTCGGATCTTGAGACTGGGAGCCCTGTTAGCGTCACAGGGTCCACACGCCCACCCAGCCCAGGAACTCCCTGTTAACATCACAGGGGCCATTCAGTACGCTGACCGTGTGCATTGGGGCCACACCTGTGGACAGCAAGCGCATCAGCAGCAGCAGGCCTGTTAATGCCACTGGGCTGCACAAGCAGGAGTTGTAGGACAGGAGCTGGTCTTAACCGTTCTGCGTTACCAACTGTGGTGGCGGCCTGCATCGACGCCCTATCCCTGCCTACCTCTGGCCTAAAGCCGCAATGGGTTCAACACATGGAGGTGTGCTCTTTCGGAGCATAATAGAAGACTGCGCACCTCCTTGTTGGCTCCAGCCCGTTTTATAACCTGGGTCCGCCCCAAACCAGGGTGGACCACAATGCACCTCCTGGAGACAAAAGCAGAGTGACACGTCATGAGTGGCATAACTAGCGTCCTATTTGGAACCGCAACTTCAATAATGACCTCATGGCTGCCACGACACAAACACCTCACCAGTCATCGTCTGACCATCAATAATGAGGTGACAAGTCATAGGGGCAGGCCTCTGCAAGCCATTTAGGAGTGGCCTGGCCACATCGTCAGGACACCTGATGCCCTGTGGTCTATATGGGCCGCCCCACATCAGGGGCAGGGCCAAAGAGTTCATTACCGGACATAGTCTCTGATGCAGTAAGTGCCTGAGCATGGTCAGTTGCATGAAATAGAGTCTCTGAAAAAAGACTATCAGCTTTAGCATGGTGTCTAGGCACAACACAGGACTTAGACCCAGCACGGAGTGCAAGTACCTGTGCAAAGAGGCTTTTCACACTAAGTGTGGGAGCATGCGCTGTATCCCGAAATGAAGACTTAGCGTCAGGAATGGCACAGTCAGGCTGAGCATACTCACTAGGCGAAACACTGTAGTTAGGCTGCAGCTGGGGTAAATCGTCACACGCATGCGCACTAGCTGCCTCTCCACACTTAGACGTGGAGGAGAAATTGCTCTTCGGGTGTGGACTTGGAGATGCTGTCTATGAACAGAAGGCAAAGCTAAAGGAAGCCTCACTTTCTATCCCTCCGAATTATCAAATGCAGCAATGAATTCCCTGAGTTTGCTATAACATTAGCGTAGCAAAATGTGCATGAGGGTGTCATGCAGAGGTGCTAGAAATAGCTTGGCACCAGTGGGACAATAATGGAATACAACAGCCAGTTCTATGATGCCACTAAATGGTAGTATTTTTTGCTATCAATATAGCTTATTAAAAACAGAGCAGGAGGGTGTCCTGCAGAGGTGCCGCACATAGATCTGCACTAGTGGGACTATACAGAAGTCCAATAGCCACGTTTAGGATGCCACTAAGTTCACTCAGTGTTTGCTAGTATAATGGCTTAGTAACAATGAGTTTGAGTGTGCAATGCAGGCAGACGTGCTGCAAATATCTTTGCACTAGTGGGACAATACAGTAGTCCAACAGCCACGTTAAGGATGCCACTACGTTCACTCAGTGTTTGCTAGTATAATGGCTTAGTAACAATGAGTTGGAGTGTGCAAAGGGCAGGAGGGTACAGTGCCAGGGTTGTGGGTCTCTGGGTAGAGGAAAGGAAACCTGCCTTTCTATCCCTCCTAATGGGGAAATGCAGCGAGGAAAATCCTGACCTTAGCTACACAGACGCTGTCATCTTGTGTAGCTGTTAAACTCTGTCACCTATGGCTCTGACCCTGCTGGTATTAGCCCTTAAAAGGACTGATAGAAAGTGCTATCCCTATGCTGTCAAGCACTGTGTATGGAGCGTATACAGCTGTATCGGCGATAGGAGCTGTGCCAGTGATGTCCGACACCAAGGACGGGCAGATACTCGTTTTTATAATGCAGGGACATGTGACATGGACATCCTATCACACATGCCGTTGTTTCTCTGGCTAAAAGTCCACTTAGCTGTGTGTGTCTGGGATTGGCTGACATGCTGGCCCGCCCCACTACACGTGCGCGCTTAGGGAAGGAAGACAAGGAAAAAAAAAGGCGATCGCCATTATCCATACAGCAGTGATCTGAATGCGCTGTTCCCGCACACTATACACTGAAATGTCATAATAGTGTGAGTCACAGAGTGACTTACACTATTACAGCGGAAAGCCACCTAGGAATTAGCTGTTTTTTTGCTGCTAGAACCGTTCTCGAAGGTATCTAGAACTATCGAGCTTTTGCAAAAAAGCTCGAGTTCTAGTTCGATCTAGAACAGCCCCCAAAATCACTCGAGCCGCGAACTGGAGAACCACAAACCACGCTCAACTCTAGTCAAAATATGTGCATTTTCTTAACCTTGCTTTACTATCAATATGTCCTTAAATTTTGTAACGCATGATTTCAAGATTTGTTAACTACAAAACCTAATAAAAATCATTTGAATAGAAGTGTTTCCCAAAACACTGTGTGGATAAAGTTATCTTCAAAAAAAATCATTCAAATTCAAAAGAGATACTAACAATTCAATAAGCAGAACAAGAAGCTTTTCGCTATTAGGAAACAAATGTCACAGTTCTATCGGACAACACGGTGACCGTAGAACATCCAACACAAGAAGAGGATATTAAAGTACTTTTTTGATTAATTTGAAGTCCAAACCTGTTTTTTTTCCCCCGAACAGGCACTTTAATCCGTTATTGAATTGAAGTCCCAGAGAGGGGTCAGTTAACATTTCTACCTTTGGAACCCAGAGACGGGTCGTATGACCTGAAGGATTTTAGCTAACATCCTATAATCACCATCTTTTGTTCTGTAATTAAGGCCATTACTGTCGCACCACAGAAGGTTGTTGTTTTCCCATTGAGTTTTGCCATTTAGTTTTTAGTTAGTTCTATTCAGTTTGGACTAAGGGTCATTTGACCCTCTTTCGGGACTTCATGAGGGGGGGAGCTCGAAATTTCTGGGACTTCTAGTGTTAAAGGTAGAATTTATGATTCGCTGCTCTTTTCTTCAAGCAGAGTCCTGTACGTAAGGGAGGGTGCACATGACGTAGAATTGTAACAAGAACGAGCCATGAGGTGGAGAAATGTTCTATCCTCATCCCAGCAGATCCTCTTGGGACTGGACTAGATCGTACTTATTTCCTCCTTTTGCTCTTATTCCAAGAGTTCTGCAAGTTCAGTACAGTAATAACCTCAAAGTTTTTTAAAAATCCTACCCTGATGGCTCCAGTAGAAGGGTCTTTCTGACTCTGATGGATATGCTCCAAAACAGTAGGACGTTAGTGACTTCACAGATCTACACCGTATATGGCAGGCTTGTGTAAAGTCTGTTGGTTCTGCATCCTTAAATATTAGTCACGCTAACATTACTCACATTCTAGATTTTCTTCAGAGATCTTGAGAAAAAAAGCTTGGAGGTCTGCTACCTTTAAAGTCCAATTAGAAGCTTATTTTTTGTATATGTCTTTCAGCCATGGCAAAATCAGATCATTACTACAGTTAGACATTAGCAAGCTTTCCTCTTTATTATGCGTGTTGCCACATACGAGGATTAAGATGACCGTACCATACTCAGACTAAATCCAACCTTTCTTAACGTTGGTTGCATAGCTTCAACACTTCTTCCTTCTTTCTGTAATTCTCCATCCTCTCCTTAAAAGGGGTTGTCTAGTTTACAATGATAAGACTACAAATCGCTCTATGAATTTATGACTGGCAGTTTTCTGTGTACAATGTATAGAGGCAGAACGTTACTAATTGGTGGAGGGAGCGGGTCGCATTGAGAGGCATAAAAATGGAGATTTTTTTTTCACCATCTTCTCCTTATCCAAGAGGATTGTTTGACAATATGCTCACTATCTTATCAAGCGCTAATCAGTGTGGTTTGCATAATCGGCCTGATTCTCTCAGAAGACCAGTCTGATTTCTCCAGTCAGACCCTAAAGGTCCAGTCACACTAAAGGTCCAGTCACACTAAGCAACTTACCAGCGATCCCAACAACGATAGGGATCGCTGGTAAGTTGCTAGGAGGTTGCTGGTGAGATGTCACACTGCGACGCTCCAGCGATCCCACCAGCAACCTGACCTGGCAGGGATCGCTGGAGCGTGACTACCCGAGTTGCTGGTGAGCTCACCAGCAACCAGTGACCAGCCCCCAGCGCCGCGTGGAAGATGCTGCACTTGGTAACTAAGGTAAATATCGGGTAACCAACCCGATATTTACCTTGGTTACCAGCGCACGCAGCTACACGTGCAGAGAGCAGGGAGCAGCGCACACTGAGCGCTGGCTCCCTGCTCTCCTAGTTACAGCACACATCGGGTTAATTACCCGATGTGTGCTGCAGCTAAATGTGCACAGAGCAGGGAGCAGGGCACAATGCTTAGCACTGGAACCCTGCTCTCCTAGCAACAGCACACATCGGGTTAATTAACCCGATGTGTCCTGCAGCTACACGTGCACAGAGCAGGGAGCAGCGCACACTGAGCGCTGGCTCCCTGCTCTCCTAGTTACAGCACACATCGGGTTAATTACCCGATGTGTACTGCAGCCACATGTGCACAGAGCAGGAGCCGGCACTGACAGTGAGAGCGGTGGAGGCTGGTAACAAAGGTAAATATCGGGTAACCAAGAACAGGGCTTCTTGGTTACCCGATGTTTACTGTGGTTACCAGCCTCCGCAGAAGCCGGCTCCTGCTGCCTGCACATTTAGTTGTTGCTGTCTCACTGTCACACACAGCGATCTGTGCTTCACAGCGGGACTGCAACAACTAAAAAATGGCCCAGGACATTCAGCAACAACCAACGACCTCACAGCAGGGGCCAGGTTGTTGCTGGATGTCACACACAGCAACATCGCTAGCAACGTCACAAAAGTTGTTCGTTAGCAGCGATGTTGCTAGCGATGTTGCTTAGTGTGACGGGGCCTTAACCTTGCTACCCTGCAAGTATCTTCTTACACCACTACCAATTGGATATGGATAACACTACTTTTCTGTTGTATAGAAAGTTTTTCAATCTGTTGAATATATTTAACATAATATGAAAGTTTATATATTCTTTAAGAACTTGAGACAACCAATATCCACTCCCTCCTGTCTTTGTGACTCACTGAGATAGGGGAGAAGGGGCTTCCGTTTATTTTTAGCTTTCCTGTCTCTGGGTGCAGACCTGGTACGGTCATAGTTTGAGGGAAAAAAATTACCTGTCAATAGAATTATTGCTTTTATAGCCAGAGTGCCTTATATTTACAATTGAGAAGTGGGGCACATAACTCAGTCCTGTAGCGCCTGGTCCCACCAGCCCCCTTGGGGGCTGCGCTCCCTCACGTTTGCCCGGTCCCAGCATGGCTCCCACTTGCACTCCCGGTAATATCCCCAGGCAGCGACGGCCTTCCTGTTACCGGTCCCATGGCTCTGCAGGCGCTGCTCCTGCTCCCAGGCATGCTGCAGCCTCTTCCTGTCTCCCGTCCTTACACAGAATTGCAGTAAGTGACTCTAGGCTGCGCGCGAGGCCACGCCCCATTTCTTAAAGCAGTATGCCCCGTTTTCTGGAAGTGACCTCAGAGGTCATCTGTTACCTAATGGGTATTTAGGTCCACCTCCCCCAGCAGCAGGCGCCCGAGCAACGCTTCCATTAGAGCCTTACCAGTGTCCAGACCCCCTTGTGCTGTTATCTGTGCATTGATACCTGGTTCTAATCCCTTGTCTCATCGTAGTGCCATCCGTACCATTCCGGCTGTGGACGTCACCGCTCATACCGACAGTGGACGTCACCGTGCCCTACCTGCCGTGGACATTATCTATGCCGTACCTGCTGTGGACGTCACCGCTCATACCGACAGTGGACGTCACCGTGCCCTACCTGCCGTGGACATTATCTGTGCCGTACCTGCTGTGGACGTCACCTGCTGTGAACATCTCCGATGCAGTTTCCGTGTTCTGCCGGCTGTGGACGTCACAACCTTGCTACACCTGGCCCTACAGAGACTCCTACTACCGGTTCCTGGCTGCCGTGCATTTAGGCCTTCTGGGGAGGCGCCGCACAGTCCCTGTATAGGGTTTCGCTGCTGGTCGCGTTCTCAGGGGAGTCCGGTGCACGGTCCAGTGGGTCCACCTCCGGACGCTCGCCGCTCCTCGGTGAGCGTAACAAGTCCCCACTCCGATCATACTGTTTTAGCTTTTTGCAGCCTAGAACATGGGTAAAGGAGAAACGTTACACCTGGAAAGTGTCTCTTTAACCAACAACCTGTTTAGTGTTTCCCATATGAATGCCCGCTTTTTTCTGCAACTCCACTTGCACAACTAACACTCATGGCTTAAAGCCCCACTCCAGCGTTTTTTTGTAATTGCACCACTGGAGTGGTTCTTTAAATCCAAGTCTCCGTACCCCTGTCTCATACTCAGCCTCCGGCAACTTCATCTTCTATCGCTGCAGCTCCTGTTGGCCTCTGGCGATTTGAAATCTGCCGGCATCTCCCATGCGTCAGAGGTCACAAATCAATACAACTCTAAGAAAACCTCGTTCTGGCTCTCATAGAGTTGTATTTAGAGCTTGTGATGTAACTTCTAACTTCCTGCCAGTCAGAAGCTACAGTCAAAAGATGGCTCCGCAGGATCACAGTAACGCTGAAAAAGAATTAATCCGCTGAAGGGAATTGGATTTAAAGTGACACTCCAGCGTTGAAAAACAAACCGCTTAAGTGCTGCTTTAATTGTTGCTATACTGCAAGTATTATTGTGTTTTTCCAAAAATAAGACCTCCCCAAAAAAAAAAAAAAGCCCTAGCAGGGATTTTCAGCATTTTCGGAGCAAGGCTTAAGGTCCCGTCACACACAACGAGATCGCTAACGAGATCGTTGCTGCGTCACCTTTTCTGTGACGCAGTAACGATCTTGCCAGTGATCTCGTTATGTGTGACACCTACCAGCGATCAGACCCCTGCTGTGAGATCACTAGTCGTTGCCAAAGGGTCCGGACCATTTTCTTCAAAGCTGATGTCCTGCTGGGCGGGACAGATCGCTGTGTTTGACACCTAACAATGACCTCCTATACAGGTCACTCATCGTTATACAGGTCACTCATCGTTACTGCATCGTTGGTAAGGTCTGACTGTGTGACATCTCACCAGCGACATCCCAGCGACTTACCAGTGATCATTATCAGGTCGCATAATTTTCGGGATCGCTGGTAAGTCGTTAAATGTGACGGGGGATTTAAATATAAGCCCTACTCCAAAAATAAGCCTTAAGGCTGCTTTACACGCTGCGACATCGCTAAAGCGATGTCATTGGGGGTCACGGAATTCGTGACGCACATCCGGCCACGTTAGCGATGTCGCTGTGTGTGACACCTATGTGCGATTGAAAATCGTCGCAAACACGTACAAAATCGCTAATCGTTGACATGCTCCCCTATTCCCAATTATCGTTGCTGCTGCAGGTATGATGTTGTTTGTTGCTCCTGCGGCAGCACACATCGCTATTTGTGACACCGCAGGAACGAGGAACCTCACCTTACCTGCAGCCGCCGGCAATGAGGAAGGAAGGAGGTGGGCGCGATGTTCGTCCCGCTCATCTCCGCCACTCCGCTTCGATTGAGCAGCCGCTTAGTGACGTCGCTGTGACGCCGTATGAACCGCCCCCTTAGAAAGGAGGCGGTTCGCCAGTCACAGCGACGTTGCTAGGCAGGTAAGTAGTGTGACGGGTCCGCGCGATTTTGTGCGCCACGGGCAGCAATTTGCCCGTGACGCACAAACGATGGGGGCAGGTACACACGCTAGCGTTCTCGCTAGCGAGATCGCAGCGTGTAAAGCAGCCTTTACTCGCGGTTGAATAATGAAGTGTCTGGTGCAGCTAAAACAGTTACAGATACTGCAGGACACTTCATTATAGAAAGCAGACACCCTGCAATCAGACTGACCAGACGCCGAGCGGGAGGACCTGCAGTGATTGCACACTCAAGCACAACAGATGTCACACACACACACTTCTTCTCGCCTGCAGAATCCGGTCTTTTTTGGGAGGGGTAAACTTACCCCCAACCATGTTTCTCCAAGAATAAGACCGCTTCCAAAAATAAGCCCTAGTGCTTTTTTGGGGGCAAGAAACTTATAAGACAGTGTCTTATTTTTGGAAAAACACAGTATATAGTGTGCAGAGAAACTTTTATGAGTTTTAACCTCATGCTGCTGATTATAGAAAGAATGCCCAGGTAAACTGCCATCTTTCATGTGGCTTTTGGCAATAGCCCCAAGTACTTCGGCACCTTATGGAGAAAAAAACCGCTTAAAAAAAAAATAAATCATCCCCGTTTTATTTCAGAAGGTCCAACTTCAGAGACTTGCACTGATCAGACAGTGATAACATTCCCTAGTGACGTGACATGATGTAGCGATGTAGGAAGCTGCCTTAACCAAAACATGGACTCAAAACTAGTAGACCTTTTGCTGCCATACTCCTTGTATTCATCATAAAGCTGTGTGGTTTTAGTTAACTGTGCTTCTTATTAGGTTCAATTTCAACTCTTCTCAGATGTTTAAACTAGGCCCTAGTGAGATATTGCCACCTCTGTATCTTGGTACTATATTCCATACTAGAAATAGGCATACAGATCTTACAGGAGGGGGGCTGGGGACATACAGCTCTGGTGGGGTGGGGCTGGGGGCATAAAGTTCTAAAGTTCTGGTGGGGGGGCTAGGGGCATACAGTTTTGCTGGGGGGCACTAGGGGCATACAGTTCTGCTGGGGGGGGACTAGGGGCATACAGATCTAGTGGGGGGATACAGATCTAGTGGGGGAGGGGGCTGATATCCCCTGCAGTAATGAGCCCATTGTTTGTGCTCCTGCTGGTTCCCTTCTGTCCCCTATTATGCTGTGTCTCACCTGTCCTCCGTGCCCGCGGAGCCTCCAGCTGTAGCACACAGACCCCTCCATGATAGCGTCCAGTGTATGGAGTGGCCGCTGCAGGATGTTGTTATGGCTTTACTGAAGTTGAATGCTTTACGGCGCCAGAAAGCATTCAACTACAGTAAAGCGTGACAGCAGCAGCGGTGGCCCCGGACAGGTGAGTATACAGCAGTGTGTGTGTCTGTGTTCAGTGTATCCGTGTGTGTGGGAGTGTGGGTGCGCGCGTAGGACCTGGAAGCCGGAGTATCGTTTGAACTGTGGCTGCGCAACTAACAGTGCTGTGGTGCATGACGGACTGCTGATTATGTATGTAGATAATAATTAACTAATGTGCTAGTATATAGGCTGATGGCCCAAACGATGGTTAGTGATTATGTATGACTACATGCATTGCCGTGAGGAAATACTACAGGATCCCTTATTTTAGTACAACACACCCTGGATAATGGAGACATAGAGCTGCCTGGTATAAAGCAAACAGTTTATCTGAAAAAGTTTGGGGCAACTCCACCACACATGTGGCATAGTCATAGGACAGACCTCTGATCAGACCCAGAGGGGAACATTGAGGGAAGATATGATGGCACACCATCCTGTATATTGATTATAAATTTACGTCACACACAGTGTTATCATCCATATGAAACTTTTTTCAACTTTTCTGAACAAATCAGCCAAACATTTCATTCTAAGATGCTCCATTACTGGGAGCCGCTTGTGGACAGAGCACTGTGGATCAGCTACAGTACACCTATAGGATCACACACACAGAAAGCAACTGCACTAAAACGCAGTGGATTTACTTACTGAAGTAACAAACTAGGATAAATAATATAAATAACAGTGGCAAGAGGGATCAAGCCACAAAATATTCATGTAAGAGTCAGAATACTTAGTTGTCATAGAATAACCAAGTGTTCTTGCATATTAACTACTCAGGTTTCGTACAGACAGCGCAAAATTCAATTAGACAGTTTCATGGTTCTCTGCTGCCATCTACAGTATATACACATGGTGCATACACAAATGCTGTCATCTACAATATATACACACAGTACATACACAATGGTACTCAGCTGCCATCTACAGTATATACACATACAGTACATACACAAATGGTTGCTGCCATCTACAACATATACACATATAGTACATACACAATGGTACTCGGCTGCCATCTATAGTATATACACATATAGTACATGCACAATAATTGCTGCCATCTACAGTATATACACATAGTACATACACAATTGCTGTCATCTACAATATATACACATAGTACATACACAATGGTACTCGGCTGCCATCTACAGTATATAAACATACAGTACATTCACAATAATTGCTGTCATCTACAATATATACACATAGTATACACAATGGTTGCTGCCATCTACAGTATATACACATAGTACTCTGCTGCCATCTACAGTATATACACATACAGTACATACACAATAATTGCTGCCATCTAGAGTATCTACTCATACAGTACATAAAAAATTGTTGCCCCCATTTACAGCATATATACAAGCAGTACATAAACAATGGTACTCTGCTGCCATCTTGTAATGCCTGCTTGAATCCACACTCAGACGGGCTGTAATGGACAGGCTAGAGGAAAGCCGCTCACACAGCATGACCCCAAGAATCTGAAACCCTTTAACCCCTATACAGAGATTTGGAATTACACAGGGCCATGAAGATTACTACATGTGGAATGCTGCAGTCCGATGAGAGTAATAGCCAGGCAGGGTCAAACCAGGAAATGCAAAACAGGGACAGAATCAGGCAGGCAAGGACGTAATCAGAAAACAAAGCAGAGGTCAAATCCGGATCGGGCAGCGAGGTACGAATACGGCACGCAGGAGAGTAGTCAGAGAGCAGGCCGGAGTCAAAGCAGGAATCAATAATCAGAGTAGGGAAAACCAGAGTAGCATGTATACAATCTATATTTGGCCATGGCCAGCAGACAGAAGAGGGGATAAATAGGGTGTGGTGTCTTCCCATTGGCTGAAGCTGAATTGTGGCAACCTCAGCTGGAAGACACACACCACCTACACTCAGCCAGTTGTACTACAGGCACCAGGAAAACCCAGCCTAGAGGATGAGCGGCGTCTGTGTCCACCAGAGCCACCAGCACAGTCCACAGCGGGAATACAGCGGCGCCTCGTGACTGAAGCAGAAGTCGCAGGAGAGGACTCTGGTGAGGATGTGACACATCTACAGTATATACAGTTGTGCTCCAAAGTGTACATACCCCGGCAGATTTTTTGCTTTCTTGGTCTCGGCTTTTTGTGTGAATATGAATGATAACAGAAACATTTTTTCCCCACTCACAGTTAGTGGTTGGGTGAAGTCATTTATTATCAAACTACTGTGTTTTCTCAGTAAAAAAAAAAAAACTTGTCGAGGTATGTAAACTTTGGAGCACAGCTGTATACATTGATCTATAGATCTTTACCTATGCCCTATGATGATGAGATCCTTTCAAAAATCCTTAGTTCAGGTTGTTTTCTGATAGTTAAGAGCAAAGACTATATGGAATTATGTGTCTCCCAAGTTTTTATTCTGCTGCGGTATCTTCCATGACTTGGCTGTCAAACAATGGATTTTATAAATGTGGAACAAATAATTGTAGGACATGTATGCATGCTTACATAACCAAAACATTTTCGGCTTACAGTGTAGTAGCACAGTACAGTGTAGTGTAGAGCATAACATGGGACATTACATTAGCTGAATATTTGATGGAATGCATACATTGTAACTTAAAATACATGGGACGTATGATTTGTCCTTAAAAGAAACGGATTTGTGGACATATTACAGAGATTATCTCCTTCAATAACACAGGCAATATTTCTCAGGTAGCAAAGCACTCTATTTAATGCCATAACCGCTCAACTTCTAATTTAAAGGTATGTGACATAGAGAAGGTTTTTCTATCTAACCGCGGGGGCGATCATAAGAGAATGTTACTCACAAGGGAAGCATATTGGTGCTCCGAATGGGTTAAATTCCAGGAGAGAAATTTTGCTAAATTAATTTCTTTTAGTGCCATATACGGCATACGTTTCTTGTTTTACTCATGTTATATGTCTCTCTTTACTTCTATTCATACATGTTTTTTGTCTTCACAGGTTACAGTCATGTATTGATAAATATTAACATGTATCTGTTCCTTTACAATTGTATATCACGGTGTAATTATGGGATTCCGATTATTTTTACGATTCCTTAACCCCTTCACCCTTGGGCTATTTTCCGTTTATCCACTTGTTTTTTTCTCTCTTTCTTCTGAGAGCCGTAACATTCTGCTTATTTTTTGTGGGACGAGTTGTACTTTCGAATGAAACCATTCGTTTTACCATATAGTGTGCTGGCAAAAAAAAAATCCAAGTGTGAAAAATGTGGGGAAAAAAAAAAAAAAAAAAAATAAGAATTATTCTTACCGATAATTCGGTTTCTAGGACCTTCCACGACAGCATAGGAGGTTGTCTCTCCACGCCCTAATTGGGACAGGAAGTTCAAGAGGTTTAAAAGGACCCTCCCACCTTCCACAGCCAGTGTCTTACAAAGAATCCATAGCATATGAGAAGTACTACACATTCAGGAATACATGAATACATAGGGGAGGGAATTACCTGCTGTCGTGGAAGGTCCTAGAAACCGAATTATCGGTAAGAATAATTCTTATTTCTCTAGTCCCTTCCACGACAGCATAGGAGGAATACCAAAGAATTGATACCTAGGGGGGGACCACAGCCTGCAGGACTTTCCTGCCAAAGGCCAAATCCCTGTTGGAATCCAGATCCAGACGATAATGCTTCGTGAAAGTATGGAGCGAAGACCACGTAGCCGCCTTGCAGATCTGCTCAGGGGAGGCCCCTGCCCGTTCGGCCCAGGAGGCAGAGGTAGCCCTGGTGGAGTGCGCCGTGAATCCAGTAGGCGGAGAGAGATGCTGAGCGAGGTAGGCATCTCTAATTGCTCGCACAATCCAGTTGGCGACTGTACTCTTGGCCACCTTCTTGCCCTTATTGCGGCCAAAGGGCTGGATGAACAGGTTAGAATCAAGGCGCCAAGAAGCAGTAACTTCTAGGTAGTGCAACACTATCCGACGGACATCCAAAGAATGAAACACTTCCTCACCCGGAGTCCGAGGATTCTGACAGAAGGAAGGCAGGACGATGGACTGCGAACGGTGAAAATCCGAAACCACCTTGGGAAGGAAGGAAGGGTCCAGCTGAAAAACAATGCTGTCATCTCTGATGGTCAGGTAAGGTTCCCTAACGGACAAAGCCTGAAGTTCGCCGACTCTGCGAGCAGATGTAATAGCCACAAGAAAAGCAGTCTTGTGAGAAAGGGAACGAATGTTACAAGAGCACAGAGGTTCAAACGGAGACTGAGATAGTCCTGTAAGGACCACATTGAGATCCCAGCGAGGCGTCAGGACCCTCTGACGTGGACAGAGTCTACTAGCAGACACAAAGAACCGACGGATCCAACGATGATCTGCCAGAGCCGTGTCAAAGACTGCACTGAGTGCTGACACCTGAACTTTCAGGGTGCTAGGCCTAAGACCTAAGTCTAAACCACTTTGGAGAAAGTCCAGAATCTGTGCAATATTAGGCCGAAGAGGGTCAGGAGGCCGAGAACCACACCAGGAGGAAAATCTCTTCCAGATTTTGTTGTATATACTATTAGTCACAGGTTTACGGTTCTTCTGCAGCGTAGCCACAACTTTGTCAGAAAGCCCTTGGGCCTTCAGTGCCCGGGCCTCAGAAGCCAGGCAGCCAGGTTGAGTTTCTGAGGAGCCGGATGGAAAATCGGACCCTGCGACAGTAAGCTTGGGTCCGAACCTAAGAGGATTGGGCCGTCGATTCCTAGCGTCAGGACCAGGCTGTACCAACTCCTCCGGGGCCACAGAGGGGCCACCAGTATAGTTGGGACCCCCTCGTCTCTGATCTTCCTCAGGGCCCGTGCGAGAAGAGGAAGAGGGGGGAACGCGTAAGCGAGGCGAAAGGACCAACTGTGGCAGAAAGCGTCTACCCCTAACGCCTCGTCCCTTGGGTTCAGGGAGAAATATGTGGCGACCTTGCGATTCCCTGCCGAGGCAAAGAGGTCCACCTCTGGTGTACCCCACCTCGCCACTAGAGAGCAGAACACCGCCTGATCCAGGCTCCATTCCCCCGGATGAACATCCCGACGACTCAGGAAATCCGCCTGAAGATTGAGGGAGCCCTTCAGATGGACCGCAGAAAGGGAGAGCAGAGATTGTTCTGCCCATTGAAAGATTCGGGATGACACTGATTTCAGGGCGCCCGAGCGTGTACTGCCCTGATGGCGGAGATGTGCCACCGTAGTGACATTGTCTGAATATACCAGGACGTGAGAGTCCCGGACGAGGTCCTGAGCCGCAAGGAGGGCTTCCCTGACTGCCCTGAGCTCCGGGTAGTTGGAGGATTGGGAACTGACGTAAGGACTCCAGACCCCTTGAAATGGGGAATTTGCCACCATTGCCCCCCATCCTCGTAGGCTGGCATCTGTGGTCAGTGTAACCAGGGGACTCTGAGTCCAAGCAACCCCCACCTGCAGGTTGGCGGGACTCAGCCACCAGAGAAGGGAAGAGGAGACGGACCCCGAGAGGCGAAACCTTCTGTTTAGGGATGACGAGAGTCTGTCCCAATGTGCCAGGATATGATCCTGGAGACACCGAGAATGGGCCTGAGCCCACCTGACCGAGGGAATGCAGGATGTCATGGAACCCAGGGCCGACATAGCCGCTCGAAGCGTCGGGCGAGCCTGCCTGCGGAGTTTTGATATTTTGGATAACAGAGCTAACCTGTGGCCCTCTGGGAGAAAGGATGCCTGTCTGTCGGAGTCCAGCAGCACTCCGAGAAACTGCCGAGTGGAGGAGGGGGTTAACTGTGATTTTTTGAGATTGGGAATCCATCCCAGAGACCGAAGGATTCCCAAAGACCTCTCCACATGGTTCCGGAGGGTTGGAGCAGACGGAGCCATGAGAAGAAAGTCGTCCAGATACGGAACTAGACAGATACCCTGCAATCTTATGAAGGCGACCACCTCTGCCATGATTTTGGAAAAGATTCTTGGAGCTGAGGAGATCCCGAAGGGAAGTACATTGAATTGGAAATGAAGTACTTCCTCCCCGTGAAGTACCGCAAACCTGAGGTATTGTCTGTGTCCCGGATGGACGGGTACATGGAAGTAGGCATCTTTCAGATCGATAGAGGCCATCTGATGGTGTAGACCTATCAGGGGAATAGCTGATTTCACTGACTCCATCTTGAACCGCCGGTACCTGACCTGACTGTTTAGACTTTTTAAATTGATAATTATACGGACGTCGCCGGATGGCTTCTTGACCAGGAAGAGACGGGAGTAGTGTCCTACCCCTGCTTCCTGACTCGGGACTGGGGAAACGACCCCCGAGTGTACTAGCTCTATAATCTTTGTGTACAACAGAGTCTGTGAACCCGGTGACGCCAGCGCAGTGACTCGGAGACCCGGAAGAGGGGGGGAAAGGAATTCTATGAGAAGACCGTCCGAGATGATCTTCAGAACCCATTGGCAAGAGGTTATGGACTGCCACTGGGTAAGAAACGCTGAGAGTCTTCCCCCCACCCGGGCCGAGTCACTGTTTGTCCTGTTGAGGACGTTGCTGATGTGGAGGGATGAGGATGTTTCTCCCTCTACCTTTGGGATAGCTCCACCTGCCTGCCTTCCCTTTCCCTCTGGGCTGGGAGGCCTGAGGCAACGAGGGACGAAAGGACCGCTTCCTGCTAGGTCTAGGATCGGGCAAGGCCTTACGATCAGTCGCCTTGTCCAGGATATCATCCAGGGCAGGCCCAAACACTAAATCCCCTTTAAACGGAAGGGAACAAAGCCTCATTTTAGAGGTGGAGTCTCCACTCCAGGCCTTAAGCCAGAGGGCACGTCGGGCAGAGTTAGAAAGCACCGAGGTCCTGGCTGCCAGGCGGACAGATTCCACCGAGGTATCTGCCAGAAAACAGGTAGCCTTCCTAAGCAAGGGAAGGGATTCTAGTAATTCCTCCCTAGGGGTCCCTTGTGAAATATGAGCCTCCAACTGGTCTAACCACCTAATTAGGGACCTGGATACACAGGTGGAGGCAATGTTGGCTTGAATAGAGGAAGACGATGCCTCCCAGGACCGCTTCATCAAGCCCTCTACCTTCCGATCCATTTGATCCTTCAGTTGGGAAGTATCCTCAAAAGGAAGAGCCGTTTGCTTAGCTACCCTAGCCACCTGAACGTCCACCCTTGGGATCTCCCAATGTAGTCCCGAAGGTTCCAGAGGAAACCGGCGTCTAAGGTCACTCCGTACCCGCCTCTCAGGACATTCCCATTCCTGAGAGATAATATCCAATATATTGGCATGAACTGGGAATCCCAATCGTTTGACTGACTTCAGGCCAGCAAACATTTCGTCCTGGATTGAAGGAAGAGACTGCACTTCCTCTAAGCCCATCGTGCTCCGAACTGCCTCAATAAGATCCCCCAACTCTTCTGAGTGAAAGAGAAAGGACTGGTCAGACCCCCCAGATGGAATCCCGTCATCAGGACCCTCAGAGGTGGAATCAGCGTCCTCCTGATCAGAAGGGGTCGACTGGAGTCTCCTCTTTTTTGGAGGAGAGGGTCCAGTAGCAGGGCCAGGAGCAGGGCCAGGAGCAGGGCCAGGAACAGGGCCAGGAACAGGGCCAGGAACAGGGAGAGAAGCCAGTGAGGCCCTAATCTCCTGTTTCATCATGGACCGCAACTCATCTATCAGAGATGGTTGTTCGGCCCTAATAATCTGGTCCGTACATTGCTGGCAAAGCTTTTTATCCCATACTGCAGGGAGCTTCTTTATACAGATGGGACATTTTTTAATTTTGTCCACTCTGTCAGGTCTATCAGGCTTATCGGATTTGTCAGTTTTTTCTGACTTCTCAGGCTTCTCTGATTTCTCATTTCTGTCAGTTTTCTTGGTGGCCTTGTCCTCCTAGAAAACACAGAGCAGAGAGCCATAAATCAACTGATGAGACCTATGTCCGAGGGACCATTCCCCTCCATACTCACAGTAGCAGGGGGCACACTGGGTTCTGCAGAGGCAGCTGCAGCGGAAGACATGACAGGGAGCACGGTCTTACCATGATCTGATGTCTTCATGGCAGCCCTTATGGAAAAGGGCCTGCCACCCCAGTGACGGTGCACGTTTTCCCCGCCTCCCGCATCCGGTCCTGGGCAGGCCGAGTCACTGTCGGCGTGCCTCCACGCTGCCTCCGCAAACCGGAAGCGCTCGACCGGAAGTCCGCAAGACCGGAAGTCCCGCCCCCGGGAGCACTTCCGGATCGCTCCGGCAGCGTGCATGCGGGAAGCGGCCGGCGGCTCAGGGAGGACGCCGGCCGGGGAGCTCAACAGCCTGCATCACCCCTCAGGAGGATCCGGAAGGCTGGAGCAGCGGTCCCCCACAGCGTGAGGGAACAGCAAGGGAGGAGCGGCGAAGGCCCGACCGATGCTGTCCGGCTGAAGGTAATAGGGGGAAAAAAAAAAAAAAAAAAATAATATACTGCAGGTCGCCGGCCACCACAGCATAGGAGAAAAACAAAACCTCTCCATGCCCCATGGGGACAGGAAAGACACTGGCTGTGGGAGGTGGGAGGGTCCTTTTAAACCTCTTGAACTTCCTGTCCCAATTAGGGCGTGGAGAGACAACCTCCTATGCTGTCGTGGAAGGGACTAGAGAAAGTGTGACTGCCTGATTGTTTTTGGGATAGTTTATTCACGGTGTTCACTATATAGTAAAACTCATGTGTCGGTGTGATGCCTCAGGTCGGTACAAGTTCATAGACGCCAAACATGTATAGGTTTACGTTTATCTAAGGGGTTAAAAAAATTCACAAGTTTGTCCAAAAAAGGTGCACTTTTTGCGCCATTTTTAATGATCTGTAGAGTTTTCATTTTTATGGCTCTGTAGCCCAGTGATGCTTATTTTTTGCGTCTCAAGCTGAGGTTTTTAACAGTACAATTTTTGCGTTGCTACGTTTCGATCGCCTGTTATCGCATCTTGTGCAAAATATATGGTGACCAAACAACGTAATTTTGGCGTTTAGAATTTTTTTTGACGCTACGTAGTTTACCGATCAGGTTAAGTGATAATATATTTTGATAGATTGGGCATTTCTGAACGTGGCAATACCAAATATGGGTATTTTTTTTTAACCCTTTAATTTCAATGGGGCGAATGGGGGGTGATTTGAACTTATTTTTTTTTTAAACTTTTTTTGTTTTCACTTTTTTTTTTTATTTTACTAGCCCTCCGAAGGGACTATAAGAATCAGCAGTCTGTTCATTCTTCCATTTCTCCAGATCACAGCTACACAACTGAGATCTGAAAAAAACAGTCCTCCTATTACACAGGGCAGTTTGCCAGGTGTAAGAGGAAGGGACTCATGATAGCTACAGGAGTCATCACATGACCCTGTGCTACCATGGCAACCATCTGATCCACGTGATCACGCCATGTGACGTCTGATGGAGCCGGGTAAGTTAATGCTTACCTTGGCGCACGGTTTAATCTCGCTGTCACATTTTGACAGCGAGATGCAAGGGGTTACCAGGCATGAATGGAGAGTGGATCCACTCGTGCTTGATAGCCACACGTCAGTTGTTCAAATCAGCTGACAAGTGCAGGGATCGCTGCTTGCTGCCGGCAGTGATTAACCTCACACGGTCCATGACGTACACAATACGTCATGTGTCGTGAAGAGGTTAAAGATTTTCCTTGGAATTATTTACAGGATTTTTTGTATTGCTATTTAGTGAAATTTTGTTTCTATTTTTATAGCTATTACTATATCTTCATTTGTGCCTTATGTTTTGCATATTTTTTTATATAAATTATTGCCGTTGGGATACTTTTTTTGTACATATCTTAAACTTTTTTTTTTTTTTGAGTGTTTTGATGAACAATTGTATAAATTTAAATTCTGTTTTGACCGTGGCTTTATGGGATTCTGGTGATTGGCATTTATTGTGGGACGTATAGATTAAGAAAATATCTACGAGCCTGAAATTATATACTCACCTGTCTCTAATGACTGGCACTACATAAAAAATCTCCATAAAACAAGCAAACCATGCTTTGACAAAGGAGTTTTCAGTCTAAAACACGTAGCTGCTTGATCATCATCCACGGTTAATTCATTCATATTTTACCCCTTGGGGTTCCGTATGTTTTGCCTAGAAACCTTTTTGCTATTTGGAGTTTAGCCTAGTAAGTTTTCAATAAAGCCTGAAATTTTTATCCAAACTTCAGGAAGCTGGATTTCTTTTTCTTTACTTCATTGTTCACACTGGATGGTATATTCCGTGCTCCATGGAGGGGAAGTCCAAGTGGAGGTGAGCTGGCTAACAGGGCTGTGGAGTCGGTAAACCAAACCTTCGACTCAGACTCCTCAATTTCTCTTGCTCCGACGCCGACTCCTACATATATTGCTTATAGTTAGGTGAAAAATTTATTGTAATACATGAACATGTGTATGTGAACATCAGACATTTAATAATTTTTATGATACAATAATAAAGATATTTGGATAGAACATAAAATATATTTATTGGAATACAACTTTAGAACACAAACTGTAATAAATTGTAAATATGTAATATACTGTGTAATATACAGTAGATTACATATATATCGTGTGTGTGTGTATGTATATATATATATATATATATATATATATTATATTACATATTGTATTACAGATTTACAATTTATTAGTTCTTTGTGTTCTAAAGTTGTATTCCAATAAATATATTTTATGTTCTATCTAAATATCGATTATTATATCATAAAAATAATTAAATGTCTAATGTTCACATTGCACTACAATACATTTTTCACTTAAATATAAGCATTATACTAAATGTTATTTAGTAAAATATTCAGCACATTCTGCATTGCACTACTGTCCCCAATTTATTATATATTTTAGGAGTCTGAGTCGGTGCATTTTATACAAAGACCAAAATGAGCTCCGACTCCACGACTCCGACTCCACAGCCCTGCTGGCTAAATCTCTGTATTTTCTATATACAATGGTACTCTGCTGCTATCTACAGTATATAAACAAAACATATACAATGGTACTCTGCTGTCATCTAAAGTATATACACACACACACAGCACATATACAATTGTTTTCTGCTGCCATTTACAGTATATACACATACAGTATATACACAATGGTTCTCTGCTAACATCTACAGTATATACACATACATACACAATGGTTGCTGCCATTTACAGTATATACTAGTGATGGGCGAACCCTGACTGTAAAAGTCCAGATCCGCGAAGTTTCAAACTTCCCCGACTGCCGCACCCAAGCCCGGGTGTTGATCAGGAAACTCAGGATATAAAGAAAAAAAAAAAAAAAAGAAAGAAAATAAGAATGAAGCAAGTGCATCATACTTACCGACGCTCCAGCGCAGCTGTAACTGCTCCAGCAACCGCCCCTTCTCTTATTGGGTGGCTCATACTTCATTGCATATGCACTGCTTTCCCCTCCCACCGGCATCTGCGATAGGTTGCAGTTAGACGTGCCCCCAGCCTGTGTGACAGCGTCTGCCTGAAACCAATCACAGGTGCTGTCTGCAGGTCACAATCGTACAGTAAAAATAAAATATTTGGCATAGGGTCCCCCCCCATATTATGATACCCAGCACAGAAAGAATATGGCTACAGGCCGCAGCCCTCAGCCGTGCGCTTATATTGGCTGTGTATAAAAATAGGAGGAACAGCATGAAACTTTATTTTTAAATTATTAAAAAAAAAAAAAAGCGTGTGGTCACCCCAATATTGATACCGAGCCAAGATAAAGTCCGACAGCTGGGGACTAGTATTCTCAGGCTGGGAAGGGTCATGCTTATTGGGCTCTTCCCAATTGCACTGATGCGGTGGCAATCGGGGTAATAAGAATAGGGGATTAATAACAGCCTACAGCTGTCACTAAGCCCTAGACTACTGATTGGGAGTGTCTATGAGACCTCCCCATTACTGATATGTAAGTGAAACTAAAACACAAACACCAAAAAAATCCTTTATACAAAATATCACCCTCTTTCACTACTTTATTAACCCCCAAAACACGCCTGCAGATCCAACATAATCCACACAAGGTCCAAAGACAATTCCAGCTCTGCTACATATCGGAAGTTACAGGGCGCAATCATGGAACGTGACAGCATGCTGTACTGTCAGGCAGAGACTGAGCTGTGCGATCAGCAGTGACGTCACTTAGGTGATTTGCGGTCACAGCTGGAGGTTCCCACGGTCCTCCACCTGTGACGCAGGTAACCTGACCTCAGTAACGTCAATGACCTCACCTCAGGTGAGACCTGCATCTCCTGACAGAAAACTGCAGGCTTTTTTGCCAAGAGATGTAGATTTGGCGCTGAAATTTTTACACCATATTGCTGCACCCCCTGGCAAAAAAATGGATCACTACAGCATCTTATCGCATGCAGTTTTGATGCGTTTTTTTGCCAGGAGGTGTAGATTGGGTGCATGAATATGGTAAGAAAATTTCAATCACCAAATCTACATTTCTTGGCCCAAAAAAAAAAGAAGAAGACCATTTTAATGCAGTCTTCTGCCAGGAGGTGCAAATTCGCTGCTTAGACCCGCAGGGGTGTTTTGGGGATTAATAAAGTTGTGAAAGAGGGGGTTTTTGGGGTATTTTATTTCAACTAAAGGATTTTTTTGGTATTTACTTCTACTTACAGATTAGTAATGGAGGTCTCAGTTCCTCCCCTCCTCCCCATTAGTAATCCAAAGCTTAGTATCAGCTGTGGGCTGTTATTAACCCCTTATTGTCCTGATTGCCACCACACCATGACAAATCAGGAAGAGCCAGGTAAAGCGCCACATCTAATGGATGCGACATTTCTGGGCATCTGCAGGCCGCTATGCTTAGGCTAGGGGGAAGGTGGCCCAATAAGCACTGGTCTCTCCAGCCTGAGAATACAAAGTCCCCAGTTGTCGGACTTAATCTTGGCTGGGTATCACAATTGGGGCGACCCCGTCATTTTTTTTTTAAACTATTTATTAAATAAATTAAAAAAAAAAAAAAAAAAAGCCGCACAGCAAAAATAAGCACACAGCTGGGGGCTGCAGCCTGTAGCTTTATCTGTGCTGGACATCATAATATGGGGGGACCCTACGCCAATTGTATTATTTATTTATTTTTACTGTACAATATAGACCCTCAGACAGCGCCTATGACACGCTGTCACTCAGAGTGGGGCGAGTCTGACTGCATTCAATCACAGACGCTGGTGGGCGGTGAAAGCAGTGCATATGCAATGAAGGCTAATTCACGGCCCCGGAAGTGAATGGGTGGCCTGGAAGCAGTTACAGCCGTGCAGGAGCTTCGGTGAATACAGTGTGCTTTGCTCCTATCCCCCTATCCCTTCTACCAATATTTTTAATCGCCTGATTCTGGCCCCCATAGACTTACCTGGAGACCGGAATCCGGCTCGAGTCCGAATTTTAAATACCAGATAACAGGGAACTGCTGGTCTCTATTATCTGTGAGTCCGCTCATCACTAGTATATACACATACAGTACATACACAATGGTTGCTGCCATCTACAATATGTACACACATACGGTACATACAAATTTTTCTCAGCTGCCCGTTAGTGTATATACACACACACACACACACACACACAGTATATACACAATGGTACTCTGCTGCCATCTACAGTATATAAACATACAGTACATACACAATTTTTTTCAGCTGCCATCTACAGTACATATACATACAGTACAATGGTACTCTGTTGCCATCTACAGTATATACACATAAAGTACATACACAATGGTTGCTGGGTCATTCCGTGTCAAGTGGACCAGTTTTAAAAATCGTCCCCACTCGACGTTCTCCGATTTTGCTGAAAATTTATAAGGATGTACATGTATGTTTGAAAAGAGGTTCTGCAAATTTTTAGGGCCAGATCTCAAATATATTGGGCACTGTTGACCTTTCACTGGAGGCCCCCCCCAAGCCTGCGGCTTCAGCTAAGAGGATTTTGCAAACTTTGGCACATAGCCATTAGAGTGAGCCATTACTGGCTATGATGCTGAAATTTGGCATACTAGCTCAACTTTTGCTGCTAAACGCGATAAAATTATTACCGGCTATGACAAAACAATATTTCGGCCGCAATTTTGTGTCAAAGTAGCTTGCAAAACGCCTCGCATAAAATTTATGCCAAACTTTGCCCATATATAACTCAAGACCAAAAACCAATAGTAACTGCTGCTTTACCCTGTACAACAAACATCTTCATGACTTTGCATTGCTGCAATATCACGGTCAAAGCATATGTATTTGTGGAAATATTCACACCCACATATGATGACAAACTTAAAAAAAACGAATTTTACCTATTTTTAGGTCAAATTTCCCAAAAAGGGTACCCCTAAAATATATTAATTCTGTTATCATTTGAAAGAGCACATTTTTCTCTACAAGGATCATTGCGGGGTTTTTTGGAGTCTCTCCATTTAAGAAAAGAAAAATGCCACTGAACATGGTGTTATTTATTAATACGCAATGAATGCTAACTGCACTATTCAAACCCTTGCGTTGGTCCATGGTGGTTATACCACAACCAATTCCCTAAGAATTAGTATTATAATCCTATTAAGAATTGTAATAATGCTGTCTTTCGAGAATTGGCAGCCCCATCGCCTAGGAGCCATGGCCGATAGCCGTGCAAGGCCAGCCGCGGGTGGTCTCTTTATCGCAGGTTCCAAAGCCTGAGGGTGGGTGTCTTTGCCTAGGATCCCAAGCCTAATATTGGGTATCTTTTGTTGGTTCCCAAGCCATAATGTTCAGTCTAAGTAAGTGGTCTGGAATTGTTGCTGAATTTGCAATGAAAGATGAAGGGTCATTTGACTCCCTTGTTGCAGTCCACACTTTCTTAACAGTAATTGTGGAGTATCTCAAGACTCATCAATGGGATTCATCATATCCACTACTTCAGTGATGGATCTGCAGCCCAGTACAAAAATTTTCTCAACTTGTGCCACCACAATGCTGATTTCAATATCAGCGCTGAATGGAATTTTTTTGGTACCAGTCATGGAAAGTCGCCCTGTGATGGGATTGGAGGGCAGCAAAGAGGTTGGCAGCTCGTGCCAGTCTTCAACGCCCAACTGAAAACCAAATACTGACCCCGGTGGATTTATTCAACTTTTGCAACGAGCAACTGCATGGAATCAAGTTTTTTTTTGTTCCAAAAGAAAAAATTGACGAAATACGGGTAGTTCAAGAGGAAAGGTTCAAAGATGGACATACAATTGCTGGAACAAGAGAAAATCACCAGTTTGTGCCAATTGATGACAAAAAGATTCGCATTTCAAGGGTGTCAAATGACCCTTCATCTTTCATTGCCCATGTAGATGGATCTGTCAGATCAGAAATGCCTTTTGTGCCAATTGCAAACCTCCAGCCAGGGCAATACATTGCCTGCATTTACGATAGGAACTGGTGGATTGGAAATATTTCTGAAATTTCAGTTGACGACCATGATGCATTAATACATTTTATGCATCCTCATGGAGCAGCTAGCTTCTTTCACTGGCCTGTGAGAAATGATACATGCTGGATTCCCGAGCAGTCGATCATTGCAATAATTCCAGCACCAGCTGCACCAGCAATGGGCCGACAATACAGCTTCTCTGAACCCATTATGTTGCAAATTCAGCAACAATTCCAGACCACTTACTTAGACTGAACATTATGGCTTGGGAACCAACAAAAGATACCCAATATTAGGCTTGGGATCCTAGGCAAAGACACCCACCCTCAGGCTTTGGAACCTGCGATAAAGAGACCGCCCGCGGCTGGCCTTGCACGGCTATCGGCCATGGCTCCTTGGCGATGGGGCTGCCAATTCTCGAAAGACAGCATTATTACAATTCTTAATAGGATTATAATACCAATTCTTAGGGAATTGGTTGTGGTATAACCACCATGGACCAACGCAAGGGTTTGAATAGTGCAGTTAGCATTCATTGCGTATTAATAAATAACACCATGATCAGTGGCATTTTTCTTTTCTTAAATGGAGAGACTCCAAAAAAAAACCCAATGATCCTTGTAGAGAAAAATGTGCTCTTTCAAATGATAACAGAATTAATATATTTTAGGGGTACCCTTTTTGGGAAATTTGACCTAAAAATAGGTAAAATTCGTTTTTTTTAAGTTTTTCATATGTGGGTGTGAATATTTCCAAAAATACATATGCTTTGACCGTGATATTGCAGCAATGCAAAGTCATGAAGATGTTTGTTGTACAGGGTAAAGCAGCAGTTACTATTGGTTTTTGGTCTTGAGTTATATATGGGCAAAGTTTGGCATAAATTTTATGCGAGGTGTTTTGCAAGCTACTTTGACACAAAATTGCGGCCGAAATATTGTTTTGTCATAGCCGGTAATAATTTTATCGCGTTTAGCAGGAAAAGTTGAGCTAGTATGCCAAATTTCAGCATCATAGCCAGTATAGAACTGTAATGGCTATGTGCCAAAGTTTGCAAAATCCTCTTAGCTGAAGCCGCAGCCTTGGGGGGGCCTCCAGTGAAAGGTCAACAGTGCCCAATATATTTGAGATCTGGCCCTAAAAACTTACAGAACCTCTTTTCAAACATACATGTACATCCTTATAAATTTTCAGCAAAATCGGAGAACGTCGAGTGGGGACCACTGGTCCACTTGACACGGAATGACCCTGCTGCCATCTACAATGTATACACATACAGTATATACACAATGGTACTCTGCTGCCATCTACAATAGATACACATACAGTACACACATGCAATGGTTATCTTCTGCCATCTATGGTACATATTCATATAGCACAGAGTATACATGCAATCGTTCTCTGCTGCCATCTACACACACATAAAACAAGTGTCAACAGGTGCTATGACTATTTGAAACACAAATAAAACAGTGCTGCAGCATTCTAAGGCTATGTGCGCACTAGGCGTTTTTGCCGCGTTTTTAGCGGCGTTTTTTACCGCGTTTTTGTGCTGAAAACGCAGTGACATTGCTTCCCCAGCAATGTCAATGGGTTTTCAGAAGTGCTGTCCTCACACAGCGTTTTTTTTTAGCTGCGTTTTTGTGGTGACCACAAAAACGCAGCATGTCAATTATTTCTGCGTTTTCCACTGCGTTTTTCACTCATTGAATTCAATGAGATGTTAAAAACGCAATGAATAACGCATATAGCCGCGTTTCTATGACTAAAAACGCAGCTATAAACGCAAGGGGTGGGTACTACAGTGACGTGTACAGGAAGAGGATTCCTTCTGTTGGTAAACACAGAAGCATGAATCCTCCCGGTACCGTCACCGCTGCCTCCACCTCCCGTCCTGTGCATGTCAGCTCCGTGCGGCGCCATGTCTGGGCGGGAGGTGGAGGCAGCGGCGAAAACCAAAGTGAACAGTAGAAAAAAAAAAAAATGTCATATACTCACCTGTCCGCAGGGTCCCGGTGCCATGCCCGCTCCCAGCTCCTCCCGGTCCCGCCGCTCTGTGTGCAGTCTCCCCGGGGCAGGACCTTGCTTGCAGGACCTGGCGGTGGATCACCTGATGCAGTCACCTGACGCATCAGCTGATCGCGGTGTCGCCGGCTTTTTCGCGGCCGGCCGGCTATCAGCTGATCCTGCCGTCAGGGGACTTCATCAGCTGATTACCGGCAGCTGCTGCAGCGATCGGACGGGATCATACTCCTGTCCAATCGATCGCTCCAGGAGCTGCCGGTAATCACCACAGCACATAAGTGAGTATTATTTTTTTTTTTTTTTTCTACTGATGCATCAGCTGATTGTATAATCAGCTTTTATACAATCAGCTGATGTGTGATGTGATTCAGGCACTTGATCCTGACACATCATCTGATCGCTTTGCCTTCCAGCAAACCGATCAGATGATATTGGATCCTGATTGGACGGCGCGGGACCCTGACCCAGGATTACTGCGGAGGGGGGTTTATTTCAATAAAGATGGAGTCACTAATTGTGTTGTGTTTTATTTCTAATAAAAATATTTTTCTGTGTGTTGTGTTTTTTTTTTATCATTACTAGAAATTCATGGTGGCCATGTCTAATATTGGCGTGACACCATGAATTTCGGGCTTAGGGCTAGCTGATAATATACAGCTAGCCCTAACTCCATTATTACCTGGCTAGCCACCCGGCTTCAGGGCAGCTGGAAGAGTTGGATACAGCGCCAGAAGATGGCGCTTCTATGAAAGCGCCATTTTCTGGGGTGGCTGCGGACTGCAATTCGCAGTGGGGGTGCCCAGAAAGCATGGGCACCCTGCACTGTGGATTCCAATCCCCAGCTGCCTAGTTGTACCCGGCTGGACTCAAAAATTAGGCGAAGCCCACGTCATTTTTTTTTTTTAATTATTTCATGAAATAATTAAAAAAAAGGGCTTCTCTATATTTTTGGCTCCCAGCCGGGTACAAATAGGCAGCTGGGGGTTGGGGGCAGCCCGTACCTGCCTGCTGTACCTGGCTAGCATACAAAAATATGGCGAAGCCCATGTCATTTTTTTTTTCTTTTTGGGCAAAAAACTGCATACAGTCCTGGATGGAGGATGCTGAGCCTTGTAGTTCCGCAGCTGCTGTCTGCTCTCCTGCATACACTAGTGAATGGAGGATGCTGAGACTTGTAGTTCTGCAGCTGCTGTCTGCTCTCCTGCATACACTAGTGAATGGAGGATGCTGAGACTTGTAGTTCTGCAGCTGCTGTCTGCTCTCCTGCATACACTAGTTCTGCAGCTGTCTGCTCTCCTGCATACACTAGTGAATGGAGGATGCTGAGACTTGTAGTTCTGCAGCTGCTGTCTGCTCTCCTGCATACACTAGTGAATGGAGGATGCTGAGACTTGTAGTTCTGCAGCTGCTGTCTGCTCTCCTGCATACACTAGTTCTGCAGCTGTCTGCTCTCCTGCATACAATGAACATTTTGAAGAAGGAAATGACATCAGACCTTTTTTTTTTTTTTTTTTCATCAACAATCTTTAATGGCATTGTGCACTGATTAAAAACGCAGTGAGTAAAAACGCAGCAAAAAACGCACCAAATCGCGGCAAAAACGCATGCGTTTTTGCCGCGTTTTTTTTAGCCGCGGGTGCGTTTTTTAGACAAAAACGCACATAAAAACGCAGCGTGAAAAAAACGCCTAGTGCGCACATAGCCTAAGTGCTCAGATAAATGTAAAAATAGAATATATGAAATTTTAACTGCATTAATGCTGTATGGAATATACTTAGAAAAATTAAGATAGTTAGCGCATAAATTGGACAATTCATGTGAGCCCATCAACCCCGGAAAGGAAGCAGTAATGCAGTTTAATTCTCATTCTATATTTCCATATATCTTAGTGCTTACTGAGTGCTGCTGTATTCTTGATTTTGTGTTTCGTTTAGTAATAGCAGCTTGCACCTGTTCACACTTGTTTTGTTCTATTTGGAGATGCCGGTCAGTTTTTTTGTAGTATATCACTGGAGGTATCGACTGCTTTAGTTACTGCTCTCCTCCAATCTGCCCCACGGTGTTTTCAACTAGTACTGGATCCTATCTGCCAATAAAGTTGTAGACTTTAAGTCATCCAGAAAAGGCCTGGAACAACTTGGGGCCCCATCAAAAAAGGTCACCTTGCTGCGGTTTATGCGCTCACATGAATTGGCCTATCAATGTGCTAAGCACCTTCATTTTTCTAAGTATATTCCATATAGTATTAATGCAGTTTAAATTTCATATATTCTATAAACCTGTACAGAAAAAGGAGTATTGAGCCAAAGAGTGACGTCTAAAAACACAAAGTTTATTAAAAAATGATTATAAAGCAAAACATAAAAGAAGAGGTCGCTCAAAATAGATTCCAAAAGAGTGTACAAAGGAGATATAAATACACAAATATATGCTAACTGCGACAAAGGTAAGAACACAGAGTGTATGTGTATTAGGCCTCTTTCACATATCAGTATTTCATCAGTATTTGGATGCCAAAAACCAGTAGTGGAACTTACAAGGAACTATAATTGAAAGACTGACACCTGTTCTGTGTTTTGGAGACACTCCTGATTTTGGCATCCAAATACTGATGACACACTGATGCAAAATACTGAAGTGTGCAGAATGCTTAATGTGTGCGCTAGGACCACACAACTTGCAATGGAAGAAAAAGGTTTTGGAGCACGAATGACATGTAATTCTCATAGAATCCACAAGGTGACAGTAGAGTACCAAAGAAAAATACAAGATGCATATAGGAATACATCTGAATACAATGCAGAAAAACAAAAGTTAACTACAACATAGAAAATGTATCACCCTGAGCAATGGACGTACTGCATACAAGATGCTAGTGATCTATAAAGGTGAACAGATAGTGGTCAAAGATGTAGACGAGAGCACAAGAGGGGCCCATGAAATCACTGCGGGCTGCCATCATTAATTGGCATTTTGATAAGACTTCAGGGGGGATCTAATATAACATAACAACATGCTGTAAATTAAGGTGTTATCCAAAGCTGGGCATCCTATTCTTATCTGCTAAAATGCCACAGAAACTGAAAAACACATATCTTTACATCCTTGGATAGAAGCGCTCCTCCAATGTTGGCACTGTGAGAGCCGACAGTCACGTGACAATTTTGTTATGTGCCCGCTGCAGTCAATCAGTGGCCGTTGATTGGCATCAGCTTTCACTATTTAAAGGGAACCTGTCACTAGATTTGGTGACTATAAGTTGCGGCCACCACCACCGGGCTCTTATATACAGCATTTTAACATGCTGCATATAAGAGCCCAGGCCACTGTGTAGAATGTAAAAATGACTTTATAATACTCACCTAATGGGGGTGCGGTGCAGACTGATTGGATGGACGTCTCCGTTCTCTGGTACCGGCGCCTCCTCTTTCGGCCACCTTTGTCTTCCTTCTGAAGCCTGGGTTCATGACGCGCCCTATGTCATTCATACTAGCTGGAATTGAGGTCCCGCGAAGGCGCACTACAATACCTTGATCTGCCCTACTCAGGGCAAATAAAAGTGCGCCTGCAATGCCAGCTACTGTGGATGACGTAGGACACGTCATGCACCCAGGCTTTAGAAGGACAACATAGATGGCTGAAAGAGGCACGGATACCGGAGAACGCAGACACCCATCCGACCAGTCTGCACCGCCCCTTAGGTGAGTATTATAAAGTGATTTTTACGTTCTACACAGCGGCCTTGGCTCTTATATACAGCATTCTAGAATAATGTGTATACTAGCCCAGTAGTGGTGGGATTATAGTCACCAAATCTGGTGACAATTTCCCTTTAATAAGAGCAGGCATACTGCAGAGAGAAACATTTTACATTTTTAATTTTATGTCAGGCACTCAAAGTCTTAGGGTCATAGGGTTTAATACCCCAAAACAAAGACGTGATTTCTCGAAAACTGAAACCCTGATCTCTAAAAGAAACCTAGGTGATTAGCACAGTAGAAGCATATCTTAAACGCTCTACAGTAGAGGTCTCCAACCTTTGGCTTAGGAGCCACATGTGGACTATAATGTGTGGCTCGCGGCTGTCTGCCAGCTGAGTGCATTAGCATCAAGTCAGACAAATAGCTGTGAAGATCATGTCTCCAGATGGTGACTTATGTGAGTATTTCCGCACAGTAGATAAGATCTGGAAGCGCATAAACTAGATGTGGGGGTAATAGGATAATACTGTCAGAGCGAAGATGGAAGCTGGAGGAGATAATGTGGAAGAAGTGTTTGACACAAAAATATTGAATGGGAGTAAAGTACAAACCCCTGGATATAAGTATACTGCCTATATGTAAGAATGGCACAAGGTGGCAGACTGCCTTTAGCTATTATAATGGTAATGGGGGATTATTACTAGCGGGGGGAAAGGAAGGGTGCTGAATGTGGCTCATGACCATCTCTCAAAGCTTAAAGGGAATCTGTCAGCAAGTTTTTGCTATGTAATGAGGACAGCATGCTTTAGGGGTTAAAAACAGATTTTAGGCTGTGTGCTGTTTACTTGCAATGATTATGGCACTAAAACAATCTTATCATTGAAAGAAACGTCCATCCAAAAAAGTAAGATTGGCAGTACTCTGCGGTGTGAGAAGTTTTAATGTTGCTTCATGCAAACAGGTAAGACAACGAAGCAAGTACAAACGCCAAAACGTACGTCGGGATCAGAATCAGTGGCACTAAAGCACCTTACCAGGTATGCATGCACTAGGCAGTGATTATGCACTCAGCACTTTAATGCTCTTCTAAATTAGTTAGGCCAGATTGGATATGGTTTTTACAGTTGACCGTCATCTCTGGACTTTTCATGTGTAGTAAAGGTCTGCCCTCTAGTGGGATATTATAGTCCATGTGTCATATTGCTTATGAGTATTATGCTACAGAGCTGCATCAGATTGATTTCTAAAGGACTGTGTGACCATTAAAGTATTATAACAGTACTATGGATCTATAGTGATTGTTTTTTTTTATTTAATCTTTACACACATTCATGCCTGTTTTGTGAGCTGTGCTTTTGTAAAAACGTTTTGAGTGTATATTGGACTTTTTCAAAGTGCTGTGGTCCCATTGTGGCTTTTCTGCCCTGTACCTGCTTTTTTAAATCAATATTTTTATACTGTGTATTTGTCATTTTCTTATTAATAAAATAGATTTAATTTAGTCATGTTGCACAGTTTTTGTATATGATTAATAAATGATAAATCATTGTAATCAGGATCTCTTTTCCTACATTATGAGGTAGCAAAAACCTGCTGACAGATTCCCTTTAAATCGTGTTCTGTAATGTGACTCTGAAGGTGCTCTAGTAGGAAATCATTTTAATCATCCTCTACAGTTTGATAGGTATCATTTCATATGTATGCAATAAAACATTTGGTGGAAAGCAGCGATCAGTGAATAGTATGGATGAACATGTCAGTGAAAAATATCATCTCAATGCAACCACACAATTTATATAATAAAAAAGTTGAGTTTTCTACTTTACCTGTTCTATAATTGTGGTGACTGCTCTTAGGCGCCACATTATTGTAGGCATACACATATTCCCCTAGCATAAATGAATTACCTTCCCATGGTTGAGTAACACTATCACATGATAAGCTATTCACAGGTTATATCACTCATCAGAAATGTTGGTTAATAACAATAAACAAAGTATCTAATAGCAGAGGTCTGCTGACCTTTTCCCTTGTGACACACTGTCACCATGGGGGAATGTATGGCACTCCCTGCTGAGAAACCACTGCTCTGACTGACACAACATCCTAGTCACACAAGGTAGCGCATCACACTGGTCTGATCATATCTGCTAACCAGCCACGGGGTGCGCACAGGCTCAGCTGCATGCTCTGGCCCCCTCACTGGTGACTGACAGCACTGGCTGGCCTGAGCATACCTTGCAGCCAGTGCTCACGCCAGGTAGGCCAGGGCTGCCGCAATGCGGGGACATGCAAATCCAGTATGCAGAACAGGGCAAGCACTCCCTGATCAGTCTAATTAGCGTATTGTTGGGTTTGCATGTGTGGACGTTAAATAACCGTCAATTAGCTACATACAAACTAATCAGCGGTCATTTAATGGCGGACATCAATTCTAATACAATCATTTTATGTGCATAAAATATCATTAGCGATGAGTGAGCTTTAAAATGCTTGATTGTTCAATACTCGAATCGGGCAGGTCGGATGCCCGGCCTCCCGTACCGAGAATAATGGATGTCAATGGGGAAACTCTACAATTTTTCCGGCAGCCCCTAACAGGAAGGCTGAGGGGCAGGGAAATCTTTGAGATGGATAGAAACAGCTCTCAAATGGAATGGGAGCAGCATGGGGAAGACGCCTGGATGACTGCTGGGAACAAATGCTGTCAGAGTATTTCACAGGGAAAAAAAATGCAAAGAAACATTCTTTCCTGTATAATGAGTTGTATATAAGGTAAAATTAAAAAGAGGGGGGGGGGGGCGGAGAACCACACCTCCCTAACTCTTTAATAACCAGGCCATGTCATATTTTCCCGTAGCTTTCGGCTACAGTAAAAGACATAGTGGAAGGGGAATAAAACTAATAAAACAAGTAGTTACCATGTAAACATAATTTTAACATTGTACAACCTTATCTGTTCATGTGGTGTGTGAGAGACATGGCGAGACACATTCTGTTTAATTAATGAAGAAGGGACACAAACTCACAAAGCCTATATGGACAATGCAAGAACTGGCAAAAATTAGGAGGAGGGATTCCAATACATCCTATATTAGACATAAGGGGGGCCTCATACACATTTTGTTAAAATTGTTATATAGTGGGAATCCTAAACTCATAAAGCCTATGCACTAAGTGAAAGGGCTGCCAAAACTTTGGAAGGACTGCAATATACCCTGGAAGACACGTATAGGAGGGCCTCAGGAAAAAAAAAAAACTTTTTTAAGCAGTGGGATTCCTAGACTGGTAAAGCCTATGCACTAAGTGCAAGGGCAGAAAAACATTTAACCCTGGGGCGTATACATTTATATATGTAAGAAAATTGTAGAGGTAGGCCTAACACACATCTTGATAAAATTATGAAGGAGGACATCATACACACAAAGCACAAATTAAGAGCAAGGGTCGCATGATGACCCTCTAAAAATTATGGAGTGGGGGCTGTTTACCCTCTTAAAATTTGGAACAAGGGTCGCCTGATGACTATGTTGATGTGGTGGACGACGACAAGAAAAAAAAAAAAAAAAGAAACCATGAACCATATACCCTTTCTTGGGTGGGTAGGGGTGCACGAGAATACATAAAAAAGAACATTTGAATTGGCTTTAGGTTCCGCTGCTGTCATCCAGCAGGCAGAGGGGGAAAGCGCGGTCACGCAATTATGGGCGGTTACTTTGTAATGAAAATCAAAGCGCCGCCCATAATCTAAAGCCTGCGCACACGTCACCAGCGGTGACAATGGGCACAGTGCTCATCCACGAGAAATAGGCACTGGGCATGCGCGGGGACCTCTGGAGCACTGGGCGGCGTCCACAGCTATGGAAATGAGCGATGGGGGACGGCCTAAAGTGGCAGGAGGCAGAATAACGGACACCAGAGACCCCGCCCCCGAGTCCCATTTACAGTATCTGAATACAAAAAGGCACCACTTTATAAAGTCTTTATTTTGGTCAGAAAGGGGGCACAATAACAACTGGAACCTTGCTAGAATGCAGCCCAGGAGCTGCAGAGGGGGAAACTTTTATGTTTAGTGCAAAATTTCTGCTGACAGGTTCCCTTTAATTGTGAGCAGCGAGTGTTTGAGTAGACACGGAAGCGGGACAGTTACACTGATTATGGCATCATTGCCACTTACCATCTTGGTTGATTCCACAAAGTTTTGTAAAACCTCATAGATATCAGACATCCATGCCCACTCATCAGTGCTTATGTGCGGAGGCTGATCAAAATACAGTCGGGCTGACCAAAATACAGACGGGCATGTTGTAGCCGATATTCAACTACTGCCCTCTGCTGCACACAAAGGCCTGCCATCATGTGTAATGTGGAGTTCCAGCGTGTGGTCATGTCGCACACTAGTCAGTGAGCTTACACTTGCAAGCGTTGCTGCAGCACTGACAAACTGGTGGTAGCTGTAGTTGACAGCGTACAGACAGCATACCTTCACAAGTCGCTCAGGCAAATATGGGTAGGTTTTCAGAAATCGCTGAACCGCTAAGTTGAGCACGTGGGCCAGGCATGGTACGTGTGCGAGCTTGCCAAGCTTCAGAGTCACCATCAGGTTACGGAAATTATCACACACAACTGTGCCTGGTCGTAGGTTCAGCAGCGAGAGCCACAGATCAGGTCTGCTATAGCTTTCCACAACTCTGTGGCGGTGAGCTGTTTGTCACCTAAACAAATTAGTTCCAGCATAGCCTGTTGCAGATTCACAGACGCAGTGCTGCAGTGCTTCCAGCATACGAACGATATAGACGATGTGCACCAAGATAATTCAAAAATGGAGAATGAAAAGTAGGAGGGGGTGCAGGAACTGGAAGAGGAAACCCCGATGGAACTGGGGTCTGCCATACTCAGCGTCGGTATCAAGTGTGTCGTCCCAGGATCCAACTCAGTAAAGGCCTTCACAAAGCTCCCCAATGTGCTGTCAGGGAAATGAAGTGGCCCTGGCCACAAGCCTTTGTCCACATGTCGGTCATTAAGTGGAACTTCCCCAATAACTGCGTTTGTCAGGGTATGGGTGATGTAGTGGGACACATTCTGGTGCAAGACGGGGACATTACACCGGGAAAAATAGTGGCGGCTGGGTACCGAGCACCAGGGAACGGCCGCCACCATGAGGTTCCAGAAAGCATCAGTGTCCACAGGCCTAAATGGCAACATTACCAGGGCAAGCAGTCAGGAAATGTGCCCAATTAGGCTAGTTTCACACTACGTCTTTTTAACATCCGCTGAAAACGTTTTTTTAGCGGAAGTACGGATCCTGCTTTTACAGCAAATAACGTATGCAAACGCATATGTTATTTTGCAGGATCCTGCACTGGATATTTAGGGGCGGGCATTGGAGTCATGTGATCGGGAGTGAGGGGAACTAGACTGGGAGGAGGCTTCTGACAGCTGCAGACGCTGGTAACCAAGGTAAACATCGGCCTTGGATACCCGATATTTATCTTGGTTACGAGTGTCTGCAGCTGCTAGGAGCAGGGCTGCCTGCACGCATAACCAACGTAAACATCGGGTAACTAAGAGAAGTGGTTACGCGATATTTACCTTGGTTACGAGTGTCCGCAGCTCTCAGGTGGGAGAGAGAGGAAGGGGGAAAGACAGAGAGAGAGAGGGGGTGAGGGAGGGAGTAGAGAGATAGACAGATCACTGGAGACTGGTTCTGGGCATGCTCAGTACTTTCTGGGCATGCTCAGTACAAAAGCAGGATCCTGTTACAACGCAACTGAACGCATTCTGCTAGGCAGGATCCAGCACTCATTGAAATGCATTGCAGCTCGCGGCGCAATGTGAAGGATCCTGTGAGATGCGTTATTTTAACAAAGCAAAAAAACGCTACATGTTGCGTTTTTGAAACATGTTAAAATAACGCAAAAGGACGGATCCTGCGTCTAACGGACGCAAACGCATGCAAACGCAGGTGGACGCGAGTCCATTGAAAATGCATTGAAGTGAAAACGGATTTGCACAGGATCCGTACTTCCGTTAAAAAAACGTTTTCAACGGATGTTAAACAGACGTAGTGTGAAACCAGCCTAGCGTTTCGGCCTGTGTTTGGGTGTTTGCATTGCAAGGAAAAAAAAACAAAACAAAGCATGGATAGATAGGTAGATAGACAGACAGTCAGACAAATAGACAGACAGATTTTATAGCCATTGACCAAATAAGTAATTTAAAGGGAAAAAAAAAAAACAACAGCATGTGGGCCCCCACTCATTTTTGATAGCCAGCAAAGGTAAGGCAGACAGCTGTGAGCTGGTAATATTAGGCTGGGAATGGTTATTGCATCCTTTTCAGCCTATGGCCATGTGCGCACGTCTAAGTTCTGCGTGACAAATATTCCACAGCGTTTTGTCACTGCATGTGCATTTCAAAACGCAGCCGAAAAGCTGCGTTTTGGAATTATTTTGAATGTGGAATGGATGCAGAATTCATACATGCTATGTGCGCAAGTAGCGCTTGTCCCTGCAGAAATTTTTGCAGCGATTTGAACAGCACACATGCGCTTCAAATCGCTGCAGAAACAGTCCGTAATGAAGAAAAAAAAAAAGCCGATTTCATGCGCTCTGACTGCAGCCCCTCCCATAGACAGAGCGGGACCTGCAGGCAGAGCGCAGGAAAGAAGTGGCGTCACTTCTTAGAACACGCGCTTCGGGCAGCAGCCGAAGTGCTGCGCTCTAATACGCCACGTGCGCACGTCTCCTGCATAATCTTCATAGATTATGCTGGGGACGCAGGACGCATGCAGTTACGCTGCAGTGCAGATCGCAGCGTAACTGCATGGAAATACGCAACATGCGCACATAGCCTAATGGTTTATGAGGTTGATGTTAGCTGTGTAGTGTCTGCAGGCATTAAAACCTGGTGTTAGTAATGGAGAGGCATCTATCAGACACCCACATAAATATATTTTAATAAACATTCCCCAAAACTTTCCCTTATTTACCATTTTTTTTTTTTTTTTAATAAAACACATACTGCTCCATCGTAGTCCAGGTAATCCGCTGTACTCCAAAAAAGGATATCTGGAAAAAGAAGCCACAAACATACAAATACAGCAATAAAATAAGACACCTACCCATGTTCACCACTTTATCCAAAAGAAAAATATTCCCAGCTGATCCGACGTAGTTAAGAGTAAATCCGACGAAGAAAGTCTATGGAGCATCGTTCTGACACTCCATAGACTTTACTTACAGGCAACTGTGGGTCACACTGTCCTGCGGGAGACCAAGGGCCTCTGAACAGAGATATCAGTAACATTACTGCTCATTAGAGGCACCAGGGCTCAATTGCAGCACAGAATGAGCCGGAGTGACCTGGTGACCCTAATGAGAAGTGACATCAGTAACGATACCGCTGTTCAGGGTTGCTGAGTCACAAAGTCACGCTGTGCTGCGTGTGAGACACAGCGCCTCTGATGAGTGATAATGTTACTGATGTCACTGCTGTTCGGAGGCACCGGGTCTACCGCAGAGAAGGGTGACCCAGAATAAGCAAAGTCTATGGAGTGTCTGAACATTGCTCCATAGACTTTGTTCATCAAATTCGCTCTGGACTACGTCGGATCAACTGGGATTTTTTTCTTTTGAATAGAGTGGTGAAGAAGGGTAAGTGTCTTGTTTTATTTCTCTGTGTTCGTATTTTCGGGGTTTTTTTTCAGATATCCTGATTTGGACTATGGAGGAGCTACATGGGGTTTTGTTTTTTGTTTACAAAATGGTAAACGAGGGAAAGTTTTGGGGAGTGTTTATTGAAGTAAATTATTTTTTTGTGCACATGAGTCTTTTTTTTAAATGGATTGATGGGTTAATAATGGGGGTGTCTGATAGACACCTCTCCATTTCTAACAGCAGCGCTTGATGCCAGCTGTCACTACACAGCTGGCAAGCCCATAAACCATAACCCCGATTGCCACTGCATGAGGGAAATTGGGAGGAGCCACGACAAAGCACCAGAATTGGATCTAATGTGATCCGCCACTTTAAGGGCGACTGTAGGCTGGTATTTTATAGGCTGGTGAAGGCTCAATAACCATACACCTTCCCAGCCTGATAACACCAGGGAGCAGCTGTCTGCTTTACCTTTGCTGGTTATCAAAAATGTGGAGGTCCCGACGGTGCTTTTTTTTTTTTTTTAAATAATTTATTGAGTTAATAGCAGTAAATTCTATCATTTATGTCTCTCGCTCTATCACCTTTGCACATATTTTACACTTAAGAGGTGATTTTAATTCTTTGAATGCATTTAATTCTGGTCTATATCACACGGACAGGACCTGGATGTCCCCTGATCCAAGTGAAAACAAGAATGTATGATACTGAACACCTACTTTAATGAGTATGCATGCGAAAGTGTCTCAAGTATCTTGCAAAATGGAAACCACACATACTGGAAACATGGACACGTAAAGGGGTCCTAGATTAAAGCTTCTTGACCTGCTTCCAGAGTAGAGTGTGCCAAGCATCGCATCACCAGGTCTTATATAAGACCTGATGACGCAATGTGGCCAACATGGCTACTGCATTACTATATGAAAGGCAATCTCTGCATGTTGATTTTCTGTTTAACAGCCACGAAACATGAGGGGCGGGGACTCGAGCATGGCTCTCGAGCACTCGAGATACTCGATAGAGTGAAGAGTATGCCCGAGTACCCAAATGCTTGATTGGGTATTGAGCAGTGGGGAGCATAATCACGCATCACTAAATATCGTGTTTAAACCGGACGAGGTGCTGCTGATAATGATTTTTAACCCCTTCACGACCATGGACGGATATATCCGTCATGAAGCGTGTCCCGTTAAGCCCCGCCCCCTGCCGCAGGCAGGCGGCGGTCGGCACACATCAGCTGTCTTCAACAGCTGACATGTGTGCCTGCATGGTGCGAGTGGAATCGCTTCCACTCGCAACATTTAACTCCTTAAATCTCGCTGCCAAAGTCTGGCAGCAAGATCTATATGCGCGCGGCCATGATTTTTACTCACCGCCGCCCCCACTGGAAGTCACGTGCGTGATCACGTGACTTTCGGTGGTTGCCATCGTAGCACAGGGTCATGCGATAACGCCTGCAGCTATGAAGTTTCACTTTCGTTTTCCCTAGGCCGAGAGAAACAGGAAGTGACTGAATCTGCTGTTTACAGCTGTATAGCTGTGATCAGCAGATAGATAAGAGCGATCGGATTGCTGATCGCTATAGCCTCCTAGGGGGACTAGTGAAATAAAATAAAAAAAAAAGGTTTAAAAACCAAACAAAAAACCCTAAAAGTTCAAATCACCCCCCTTTGAAAATGAAAGGGTTAAAAAAAATAAATAAATATACACATATTTGGTATCGCCGCATTCAGAAATGCCCGATCTATCAAAATATAAAATCAATTAATCTGATTGGTAAACGGCGTAGTGGCAAAAAAATTCCAAACGCCAAAATTACGTTTATTGTTCGCCGCAAGTTTTACGCAAAATGCAATAACAGGCGATCACAATGTAGCATCTGCGCAAAAATGGCACCATTAGAAACGACAGCTCGAGATGCAAAAAATAAGCCGTTACTGAGCCATAGATCCAGAAAAATAAGAACGCTACGTGTTTTGGAAAATGGCGCAAAACGTGCGCCACTTTTATTGGACAAGCTTGTGAATTTTTTTTAACCCCTTAGATACAAGTAAACCTATGCATGTTTGGTGTCTACAAACTCGCACCGACCTCAGGCATCATACCCACACATCAATTTTACCATATAGTGAACACCGTGAATAAAACATCCCAAAAACTATTGCCATCACACTTTTTTGCAGTTTTTCCACACTTGGAATTTTTTTTTGCTGTTTTCCAGTACACCATATGGTAAAACTTATGGTTTCAATTAAAAGTACAGCTTGTCCAGCTAAAAACAAGTCCTTATATGGCAAGATTGATGGAAAAATAAAAAAAAAATTACGGCTCTCGGAAGAAGGGGAGCAAAAAACAAAAACGGAAAGTGCCCCAGGGCTGAAGGGGTTAAGCAGGCTGCAATTAAAAGAGCACACAAGATTTTCCATGATCTTAAGTCGCATCCATCTGAGCATCTAACTTCTCTTATAAGAACAAGTACCGAGCATGGTATTGCTTGCTCATCCCTAATGGTTCACATTGTGAAGTCTTAATAAAACAAGCAAAATTGCAATTTACTGCTCATTGCTTACGTTACTGCCCACTTTTCAATTCTGTCAGTGGTGGCCGATCACTTAGACTATGTAGCAAGTTCAAGTTCTTTGCTATAAAGCTTACAAGTACTGACCGCGGTCAGCAGTGACGTCACTCAGGTGAGTCCTCCACCTGCGGCTCACTTTAGTCGCATCCTGATTTGTGGTCACAGGTGGAGGACTCTAGCTGTGACCGGAAATCACCTCAGTGATGGCACCGCAGATCGCGCTGCTCACTTCAGTCACTCGAGTGATTTGCTGTCACAGGTGAAGGACTCCAGCTGAGGCAGCAGCCAACCTGAGTGACGTCACTGCTGATAGTGTGGCTCACTTCAGTTGCTGAGTGGAGCTCACAGCGAGCAGTCATGTTCTATGGCGCTCGCTGAGAGTGTCAGATGTAGCTGTGCTGGGAGCATCGGGGGACCTTGTGTTGATTATGTAGGACTTGCAGGGGTGTTTTGGGGGGGGTTAATAAAGTGATGACAGAGGGGGCATTTTGTCTTATTTCAAATAAACGATTTTTTGAGTATTTGTGTTTACTTTAACTTACAGATTAGTAATGGGGGGTGTCTCAGACGCCTGCCATCACTAACCTAGGGCTTAGTGGCAGCTATGGGCTGCCATTAACCCTTTATTACCCCAATGGCCACTGCACCAGGGTAATAAGGAAGAGCCGGGTAAGGTCCCAGGACTGTTGCATCTAATGGATGCGGCAATTACAGACGGCTGCTGGCTGATATTTTTAGCCTAGGGGGCTCCCAATAACGTAGGTCTCCACAGCCCGAAAATTTCAGCCCTCATAGACGCCGGTGGGCGGGGAAAGCAGTGAATATATACGAGCCTAATGAGTGCTAGCAGTGAATTTGTATGAGCCTAATGAGCGGCCCCAACAGAAGAGGCCGTGGGAGCAGTGTAACAGCCGCGCCGGTGATCGGTGAGTATGAAGCGGAGAGAGACTCCAGAAGTGATAATTTCAAAGAGAGCAATGTCAGTGAGTTGTGTTTTTGGTGACAAAACTGGATGTACTACGCATACAAAATGCGACCAACTGGTACCATCCATTTTCCATCCCCCCACTGAATTCAATGAACTAGTGACAAAAACCCAAAAAGAATGCATATGCTGACAGAAAAACTGCAACATGCGCATGGAAATTGTGATTTCTCAGACTTTGATGGGGAAGTAAAAGCATGCAGCTTGTTATTGACACAGCAGTTCAAAACAAAGACGAAAACAGAGGGGGAAAAAAGCGCAACGTGTGCATAAGGCCTGAGGGCTCCCTGTCACAGGGCAACCCAAAACCACTGAATGGCCAGTGAGCAAGGAAGGGAAAAGCTCTCCTGCCTCGGCCAGCCTATGCAGCATGCCAGGGGGCGCTGTGTGGGCACTATGGGGGAGCAGTGGAGCTGGAGTCACTAGGGCATAATCTGGGTACTCAGCGCTGTACGGTGACATCACTGGGCCCCCAGGACCGGCCCCGAGGATGGTGCACAGCGGACAGAACCGGGGCATGTGATGGCAGACTTAGTGAGGACGGTGAGCTGGGCAGTCAGTGCCATAGTGCAGGCTACTCACAGTAATACGCCACCACAGGGTCCCTCTTGTCGTGCTCTTGCGCCGTCCTCAGGTGATGCTGCAGGGACTTGAATTGCGGAGGTAAAGGGGACAGCGGAGCCGCCATTGCTGTACACCAACAGACAGTGACAGGAGGAAACAACACACGGCGCACACTTCCGCTTCCGCCTGTGTGAGGACACCGTGTGACGTCACGGGGGTGGGAAGAGTTAGAGGCGGAGCGGGCGGCAGTGTCACAAGAGGGAACCCCTGAGGCGGAGCAGCTGCAGAGCACCGGGTCTGACAGCCGGTATAGACACGGACCGTAGTGTAGAGTCCCTAGCCGGGCCCCTCCGCGCACCGTGCCGGCTCTGCCATAGGCTATAGAGCTGCCGGCAATATCCACAGTGAGAACCGTGTCTGAGGTGCCGGCTCTGCCATAAGCTAAAACGCTGCCGACCGGCAATATCCACAGTGAGAACCGTGTCTGAGCTCCGGCTCACCGCACGCTGTGTCAGTCCGGACAACACTCACACGTCAGTAACGTGTGTAATGCGCGAAAAATATATGCAGCATATGTCGCGCCCACGGCCGGACTGGGACTAAAATTCAGCCCTGGCATTTGGGGTGCACAGGCCCACTTTTCGCTTGGTGAATGTCTAATATTTCTGCACTTGTATATGTGAGCACTGTATGGCGCTATGTGACACTGTATCACTGTCACACTGGCATTATGTGAGTACTGTATGGCAGTATGAGTACTGTATGGCACTATGTGACACATTGTTGAAGTGTGTAGCAGACCTTGATGTATTTTCTGCTCTTTGCTTCCCTGATTTGTGGATTGTTCCGCCACATACCTGTGTCCTAATCACTCTACAAGCGCTGCAGTCACTACAGGGGATTGTACCTGTGGGACAGATCGAGGACTGATATCACACTAATTAGTCCTTGATTATTGACTAATCACACACACTACAATGCACCCTCATTACCCACCTTCACCCCCCCCCCACACACAATACAATACAATGCACGCCCGTTCCCCCTCTCCCCCCACACACTCATTACAATACAATGCACCCCCTTCCCCCCCCCCCCCCACACACACACACACACTACTACAATACAATGCACCCCCATTACCCCTCCACACACACACACACACAATACAATGCACCCCCAATACCCTCACACACACAATACAATGCACCCCCATTACTCCTCTGCACACACACACACATATAATACAACACACTACAACACACACACTACAATGCACCCCCATTACCCCTCCCCACACACAGTACAATGCACCCCTATTACACACAATACAATGCACCCCCATTACCCAAATACACAATACAATGCACCCCCATCTCACACACAGTACAATGCACCCCCAACACACACACACTACAATGCATCCCCATTACCCTTCCCCACATACACACACACAGTACAATGCACCCCCATTACCCCTCCCCTCCACACACAGTACAATACACCCCCCATCACCCACTAAACACACACAATACAATGCACCCCCCCCATTACCCCTCCTCCCTCACACAATACAATGCACCTCCCATTACCCTCCTCCCTCACACAATACAATGTACCCCCCCATCACCCCCTACACACACAAATTACACTACTCCATCACTACACACTCCTGCGCGCCCACCCTCCCCTCCCTCGAAATACAGTACTACCCCCTCTGCCTGTCACAAAGCTGTGTTCCTTCACAAATGTTCCCCGTTATGTGTCCTCAGCCCCCCCCCCCACTCATCACCATTAATTAAACCTGTCTTCGGCTCCTCCATGGAGTGCTTACTGCTTCCTCATGTCTCCTGTATGGCGCCCGCAGCACTGTGATGACATCAGCAAGGTGCTGATCTCATCACGTTGCTGCACGTCGGGGGCAGGGCCCAGTCCCGGCGCGCTGTTCAAATGTATTTACGTCTGAAACACGCAAATACATTTGCATAGGAAGGAGGAAGCTGCGGGCACCGCCACTGCCGCGCTCCTCCGCAGTGTGTGCATGCCGGGCCGGCACAGCGCTGCCTCCTGGTCCCGCTGCAGCTAGTGTGCCCGGCATGCACACACTGCTGAGGAGCGCGGCGGTGACTGCAGATACAGCGGCCCACTACAGGGACTGGCCCATCTGACATTTGCCAGAATTGCCCTATGGTCAGTCCGGGCCTGGTCGCGCCCAGGGATATGGGATACTCGGTCCGGGCAGAGTCTCTATGGGGAATGTCACGGTGGTGGCCGTTACCCGCTTTTGTGCCTTGGGCCCTTTTTGTAATGGGGATATTTACAGGGAATTGTTGAATAAATTTTATACGTGACGCCGCTTGTGGTGTTGCGGCTAAGTATAGGGAGCCGCCGCTTCAGAATGTCTCTACTGGAGCTGGTGGTATTGGTAGCTAGAATGGTAGTCCCTCCGCAAGTAGGGTTTTGCCCCAGAGAGTGTATGGTGCAGTGGGTGTCGGAAGAATGTAGTCCACACAGATGGTTAGTGCAACTGGTTTACACACTCCTCGTAGATGTTGACTGGTTGCCCGAGGCCGGCTGGTTTTGCCTCCAGGTCCCCTTCGTCCCAGTGCCAGTTCAGTACTCTGGTACCTTCTTCCCCTGCACCTGTCTCTGGTAAGTGGGTCCCCATGGTATAGAACAACTGGTGGTCCCCGTTCTGTGGTTTGTTCACTTCTGTCCGCCTGACGGTAGCGTGAACCCTGTGGGATTGGAGTCTCTGGTCCTGTCCCCAGTTCTCCCTTTGCTACTGAGTCTTCGGATTCTTTAGGGTCAGCAAGGTTCTTGATGGTCCCCTCTCTGTGCAGGTGTTAACAGGTGGGCTTGGAGCTCTTTCCTGTCCTAGGGTCCTGTACCCCGTCGGTGCGTAGTTCCGGGAGTACTCCATCGGCAACTACTTCTCCTGGGAACCAGGTCACCATCAACCCGAGTCAGGACGTCGCTTCACTTCCACCTTCACTCTTCTACTGTCAACTCTCTACTGACTACTCTCCACAGTCTGCCGCTCCCACTTGGTCAACTAGTACACTGGACTGGCTCTACCTCTAGGCGGCCATCCATTGGTCCCACCCTAGCTGGGCACCATTGTATGGGGGATTGTTGGGGAAAACTGGGATTACCTGGGTTTTTGTTGGTATCGGCACTGGGGTTCTGGGTCCCTAAGGGGGTAGGCCCTGCTTACTTGTGGGGATGCAAAACTTTGTAGCACCCTGATGGCTTCAGGGGTGTTACATAGATTATAGAATATATATATATATATATATATATATATATTCATAATCGCCAGTTTCTGTAACCATATTCCGGTATGCACCGCGGCACTGTCAGTTGCGCAGGAGCAGCTCGAACTGCGCCTGTGCAAGTGACATACACGTCACCACAGCTTCTGGGCACGAACTGCGCGTGTGAAAGTAGCGGTGATGTCGCCGCTCTTCCCACACACGAGCAGTAGCAGCCGCGTCTGGTACTGCGCCTACATGGGAAGAGCGGTGATGTCACCGCTACTTGCGCACGCTCAGTTTGTGCCCGGAAGTTGCAGTGACGTGTATGCATACGAATAGTGGTGCTATCGCAACAATACAAACAAACGTTGCCAAAAAAAGTTCATTTTACCGCACTCCCGATGCCGGGCCTATTTCTAGTATATACAGTGCCTTGTGAAAGTATTCGGCCCCCTTGAATTTGTCAACCTTTTCCCTCATTTCAGGCTTCAAACATAAAGATAAAAAAATGTAATGTTATGGTGAAGAATCTACAGCAAGTGGTACACAATTGTGAAGTTGAACGATATTTATTGCTTATTTTAAATTTTTATAAAAAATAAATAACTGAAAATTGGGGAATGCAATATTATTCGTCCCCTTTAAGTTAATACTTTGTAGCGCCACTTTTGCTGCAATTACAGCTGGAAGTCACTTGGAATATGTCTCTATCAGTTTTGCACATCAAGAGACTGAAATTCTTGCCCATTCTTCCTTTGCAAACAGCTCGAGCTGAGTGAGGTTGGATGGATAGCGTTTGTGAACAGCAGTTTTCAGCTCTTTCCACAGATTCTCGATTGGATTCAGGTCTGGACTTTGACTTGGCCATTCTAACACCTGGATACGTTTATTTATGAACCATTTCATTGTAGATTTTGCTTTATATTTGGGATTATTGTCCTGTTGAAAGGCAAATCTCCATCCCAGTCTCAGGTCTTTTGCAGACTTCAAAAGGTTTTCTTCAAGAATGGTCCTGTATTTGGCTCCATCCTTTTTCCCATCAATTTTAATAATCTTCCCTGTCCCTGCTGAAGAAAAGCAGGCCCAAACCATGATGCCACCACCACCATGTTTGACAGTGGGGGTGGTGTGTTCTGGGTGATCAGCTGTGTTGCCTTTACGCCAAACACAGAGCAGGTGCATTTATACGGAGACTTGATTACACACAGGTGGATTATATTTATCATCATCAGTCATTTAGGACAACATTGGATCATTCAGAGATCCTCAATGAACTTCTGGAGTGAATTTGCTGCACTGAAAGTAAAGGGGACGAATAATATTGCACGCCCATTTTTCAGTTTAGGCTAAGTTCACATTTCCGCTAAAATCTATCAGTCACAATCCGCTGCTCTTGTAAACAACGGAATCCGTTTAGCGGATTCCGTTGCTCCCATAGACTTGTATGAGCAGCAGATTGTGACTGATGATGCTGCGTTGCACCCTCCGCCCGACTGATCAGTCGTGGAACGACTGACCGCCGGGCGGGAGGAACGCAGCATGTAACGTTTTTTGAGCAGCGAGATCCGTCGGATTTCGCTGTGCATGCTCTCTGGCTCCCTGCACACGTCACCAGCTTTGGTTGGTTACCCGATATTTACCCTGGTTACGGTGCAAGGAGCCAGCGCTAAGCGGTGTAGGCCCGTAACCAAGGTAAATATCGGGTAACCAAGGTAAACATCGGGTGCTTTGCTGTTACCCGATATTTAGGCTGGTTACGTGTGCAGGGAGGCCGACACTTCCCCGCTCAGCTCCGCCCCCTCCCGCACTCCGCACATGTATGTACACACACCCACACCTGTCCCCAGCCATGCAGACAAGCACTGCCACTGACACCCTCGTCTGGCCCCGCCCCCCGCTCGGCTCCGCCCCCTCCCGCACTTTGCATGTGCACACACACACATACATACATACATGCACATACACACACTCACTCACACATACACTCACCTGTCCCCAGCCATGCAGACCGCAGCACTTCCACTGACATCCTCAGCGCCTGGCCCCGCCCCCCACTCGGCTCCGCCCCCTCCCGCATTCAGCATGTGTGTATACACACACACACACACACACACTCTCTCTCTCTCTCTCTCTCTCTCTCTCTCTCTCTCTCTCTCTCTCTCTCTCTCTCTCTCTCTCTCACTCACTCACTCACTCACTCACTCACTCACTCACTCACCTGTCCTGCAGTCCCTGCGGCACTGACGTCCTCAGTGCCACGGCCCCGCTTGGCTCCCCTCCCCCCCGAACTCCGCCCCCCGCACACAACGGAATCCGACAAAGAATTCTGTTCTTTGTCATCCGTTGTACAGCGTTGAACAGCGCATCAGTCACATGCGTCAAGCGACGCATGTGACTGATACAAAACAACGGAAATGTGAACTTAGCCTTATTCTTTTTTAAAAAAGTTTAAAATAAGCAATAAATTGTATTCAACTTCACAATTGTAGATTCTTCACCGTAACATTAAAATTTTTATCGTTATGTTTGAAGCCTGAAATGTGGGAAAAGCTTGAAAAATTCCAAGGGGCCAATTACTTTCACAAGGCACTGTATATATATTCACTGGTTTCTATCAATTTCATCAGATTTTCTCATACAAAAACATGATGGAGGTTTCTCAGCTTCTCTTGTGAAACAGTCTGGAAAATGATCAGAATGTGGATCGCGTTCGAGTGCTGTCCAATATATTCAGGAACCCATAGACAGTGCCGAGAGTGATCTGTAACTCCACACACAATACCTAAGAATACACAGACATGTGAGTAACCCATAGACTATACTAGGTGCCGTCTGAGTGATCCTAATGTGGACATCTAGGATGTGCTTCACAAGGATTAAAGCAAGGTGAAATGAGAAAATATTTTTGCCCACAAAGATATTGCTTAACCAGAAGTTTTCATTATCACAAAAGTATTCTGAGAAACTGGACCTTAAAATTTCTATTGCTATTTCTCCTGCGTGCGCCAATACCACATATCAGAAACTACTATTCTATGTAGATGGGAGGGGCTAGTGGCAGAGGAAGGGGCTAGAGGCAGAGATCCTCCCCTCCTCCCTCTTCTATCTACATAGATCCTCATCAGGAACAACTGCTCACTGTATATTGAGCGGGGGATTAACTGCCCTGCCACACCTCGAGGGCCAAAATTCAGAAGCTAGCATTAGTAAATAATGTTCTTTCCTCCCAGTAGCTGGCCTTTCAGAATAGCCAATGGGCATTTTTTGGGATGCAAACAACCTGACGATTACACCAATATCTGCAGGCGAAGATATTTTCGGGATATGACTGGTTACCTTAAAGGCAGGGCTGTGGAGTCGGTAAGCCAAACCTCCGACTCCTCAATTTCTCTGATTACGACTCTGACTCCTTCATGCATGATTTGTTTGTGATAAAATTACTTTCGTCAAGCTATTAATATAGAACATAAAATATATTTATTGGAATACAAGTATCGAACACAAAAAAACTAATAAGTTGTAAATACACAATATATTACAATCTGGCTTCCGACCACATCACTCTACTGAAACTGCCCTAACCAAAGTCACCAATGATCTACTAACCGCCAAAGCCAAGCGACGCTACTCTATCTTCCTCCTCCTGGACCTGTCCTCTGCCTTCAACACAGAAGACCATTCCCTCCTACTACAGATTCTCTCATCTCTGGGCATCACAGACTTGGCCCTATCTCATACCTAACCGACCGAACTTTCAGCGTCTCCCATTCTCACACCACTTCCTCATCTTGCCCCCTATCTGTCGGTGTCCCCCAAGGCTCAGTTCTTGGACCCCTGATGTTCTCCATCTACACCTTCGGCCTGGGACAGCTCATAGAGTCCCACGGCTTTCAGTATCATCTCTATGTCGATGACACACAGATCTACCTCTCTGGACCTGACATTACCTCTCTTCTAACCAAAATTCCACAATGTCTGTCTGCTATTTCATCCTTCTTCTCTGCGCAATTCCTAAAGCTTAACATGGACAAAACAGAGTTCATTGTCTTTCCTCCTCCTCACTCATCTTTTCCAACAAGCCTTTCCATCAAACTTGATGGTTGCTCACTCTCCCCAGTCTCACAAGCTCGTTGCCTTGGAGTAACCCTCGACTCTGCTCTATCCTTCAAGCCACACATCCAAGCCCTCTTCACCTCATGCAGACTACAACTCAAAAATATCTCCCGGATCCATTCTTTCCTTAACCAAGAATCAGTAAAAACATTAGTGCATGCCCTCATCATCTCCCGCCTCGACTACTGCAACCTCCTGCTCTCTGGCCTCCCTTCCAACACTCTTGCTCCCCTCCAATCTATCCTAAACTCTGCGGCCCGCTTAATCCACCTCTCCCCCCGCTATTCCCCAGCCTCGCCACTCTGCCAATCCCTTCACTGGCTTACCATCGCCCAACGACTCCAGTTCAACACATTAACCATGACATACAAAGCCATCCACAACCTGTCTCCTCCTTACATCTGTGACCTAGTCTCCTGGTACCTACCTGCACGCAACCTGAGATCCTCACAAGATCTCCTTCTCTACTCCTCTTCCCCCAATCGCGTACAAGATTTCTTCCGTGCCTCCCCCATGCTCTGGAACACTCTACCTCAGCATATCAGACTCTCCCCTACTGTGGAAAGCTTCAAGAGGAACCTCAAGACCCACCTCTTCCAACAAGCCTACAACCTACAATAGCCCTGAGTCCAGTACACCACTGCGCAACCAGCTCTGTCCTCACCTATTGTACCATCATCTATTCCCTGTAGACTGTGAGCCCTCACGGGCAGGGTCCTCTCTCCTCCTATACCAGTCTGTTTTGTACTGTTAATGATTGTTGTACGTATACCCTCTTTCACTGGTAAAGCGCCATGGAATAAATGGCGCTATAATAATAAATACTAAAAATAATAATAATAAATATACAATACACAGTTTTCAACAAAAATCTATTGAATAATTTTTGCGCAGTCTATGAAATTGTTATGAGAAATAATATCACCTCCATCAGATCCTCCTCCATAGATTACCTCAAATTTGATCTAATTATTTTTTAAGACTAGAGAACAACCTTTCCACACTAACTTGGGTTGGTGGAAAAGCAGTGACCACATGAGCAACATCTCTAACAATATCAGGGTATAAAGGAGCTGCGTCATGCACAGTCAGTTTTGATGAACGGTTGAACTGTTCTTCTTTGAAAAAAAGTGAAATATTTTGCTGAAATGTAGTCAATCTGCCATAGGAGTGGAATAATTTTCCTTGCGGCAACACTTTGCCTGCTCCGTGTCGTCCAAATACTTTTCAAAATTAAACTCCTCATCTGATGAGGCTGAAGATACGGCAGCAAGAATCACTGGATGACCCAACTCCTCATCTGATGCGGCTGAAGATACGGCCACAGTAGCACTGGCAGTATCTAAGTCCTCTTGCTCTTGGCAGTCCTGTAGCCACTCATCCTAACTGTTACCTCTGCCAGAGCTTCTTTTCCTTTAGTAAGCTGTTTATTATGCAGCAATATACAATGTCTTGGGTCCACATACACAGCTGTCAGAAGAATTTTATTTCCTAAAAGCAGTGAGTATCTTCGTTTCATTGAAGCAGCAATGACATCTGCAATTAAACCTTCACTTTGGGACAGGAAAAACAGCAAGTTATTCCACTCCTTTATCAAAATGTCGGGAGTTAAATCCTCAGCTTGTAACTTTTTAGTCACTGTACATGGGTGATGAAGCAATTCCTTCAATTCAGCCACCTGTGTCCATTGACCTTCATTTAATGTTACCTGATGGTTGGTTATGTCAACAAGAAAGGGTATCAGCTCAATCATTAAATAAGTGCTACCCCACCGAGTGACTTGATAGACTATTGCCCCTTTTCCAGTATGTCTCTTCAAGACTGAATCAATTTTAGGGGTTCTGGGAGCAATAACCAATTTCCTCACTTTGCGACTCAATGTTCCAGCATGTCCCTCTTGCTGAGGCCTAAGACACACGGCAAGAAAATCGGAGCGAGTGGAATGCGATAAAACATCACATTCCACTTGGACCAATATTAACCTATGTGCCAGCACCCATGAGTGATTATTTTCTCAGCCCTAATCGGACCGAAAAAACAATCGCAGCATGCTGTGACTGTAATTTGATCCTTGTTTCTCTCGCACCCATGCAAGTCTATGGGGCGAGAGAAAAATCGCACTGCACTCGTAGTACACTGATATATTGCAAGTGCAGGGCGAGAATGGCAATAGCCGGCTACAGAAGAGAGAGGGAGATAAATGTCTCCCTCCCCTCCGCAGCGCCTGGCCGCCCCTCCTCAGAGCCGGCCCTCCCCTCCTCAGCACTGGCCCGCCCCTCCTCAGAGCCAGACCGCCCTCCACAGCTGTGGTCTGATCGCATGATCGAACCTCAGTCACAGTGACACTCGGCTCCCGCTGTGCTGCCAGCATGAGACAAGTTGCATGTGAGGATCGCAGTAGTCCCCGTGTGGCCCTGGCCTTATTGCCAGCTGCAGCGTGTGCACAACACAGCGCATGTGATAAATAGGAGAGCGATGTGAAGCAGCTTCAACAAGATCATGTAATTTCAAAGGTTCATTTTCCTGTTTATTGAAAGTTTAGACTTGCTTTTAGAAGTACTTACCTTAATCCTACTTTCCTGTTCACTCTAGAGTCTCTAGGAGTTCTGAGATTATTGCAGGCATACTTTGTGTCTTTCTTTTTACCCTTATCTGTAGAGGAGGAGTTTCACTACTTATATCATGTAGCTGAAGTGCAGTACAGATTCAGTTCAACTAAAATCCTAGATTCTTTGATCAGCAATAGAGCAGACATTTAGGCTATGTGCGCACGTTGCGTACTAGCCCTGCAGAAATTTCTGCAGCGATCTGAAGAGCACACGTGCGCTTCAAATCGCTGCAGATAATGTCCGTAGAGAAAAAAAAAAAGCCGATTCCATGCGCTCTGCCTGCAGCTCCTGCCATAGACAGAGCAGGAGCTGCCGGCAAAGCGCACGGAAGAAGTGACATGTCACTTCTTAGAACGCAGCGCTTCGGGCAGCAGCCGAAGCGCTGCGCTCTAAGACGCCACGTGCGCACGGCCCCTGCACAATCTCTATAGACTGTGCAGGGGACGTAGGACGCATGCAGTTACGCTGCGCTACAAAGCGCAGCGTAACTGCATGTATTTACACAACGTGTGCACATAGCCTTATAGGACATTTCATAACTTTCCCAAATTCTTGTGAAAAAATATTCATCACATACTGCGTTAAACCGCTGGGCCCAAGTTATATATTTTAGGAGTCAGCCCATTTTATACCGACTCCGACTCTACAGCCCTGCTTAAAAGGCACAGAAGCGACATCCTGGGACATAGCTCGGAACCCCCTTGGACACATTATAACTGTGCTAACCAGGAAAGATCCTTGATAGAAATAAATAGTTTGAACGTAGACAAAACATTATGCAAAATCATAATCAACTTTCAAGCTCACACTATTGTAACTGCATTTGTCACAGGTGCTTACAAAGTAACCAGTTACAAATGAGCCATCCATATTTGTAAATGTTCCCACCTAAGATTCGAAGGATGAGGAAGGTTTACTGCTTTACCTATATGATGGCTTGTCACTCCCAAAATCTGGAGAGAACCAAAGTTTGAGGTGCCATTTGTTTCAGCCACACTCATGCAATGTAATATTATTAAGGCTATGTGCGCAGTGTGTTTTTCGTGGTGTTTTTGCGCATTTTTCGTGTGCGTTTTTGTTTGTCTTTAGGCTCAAACTGCATTACTTTGGTTCCCCAGCAAAGTCTATGAGTTTTCATTTTTGCTGTGCGCAAACAACTTTTTTTTTAAGCTGCGTTTCTGAGCTTAAAAAAAAATGGACATGTCAATTCTTTCCTGCGTTTTTCTGTTTTCCCCCCATGCAATTCATTGGAAAAACACAGACATCAAAAACGCAGCCAAAAAAACGCACCAAAACGCGGTAAAGACGTACTGGAGTGGAAAATCCAGGGAAGCCCCTTTTTTTTTTTTTTGTCCAAAAACAAAAAAAAAATGACGTGGTCTTCACCATATTTTTGTATGCTAGCCAGGTGCAGCAGGAAGGTACTGGCTGCCCCTAAATTCTAGCTACCTATTTGTACGCGGCTGGGAAAAATATAGGGAAGCCCTTTTTTTAATTATTTCATGAAGTTCATGAAATAGAAAAAAAAAAAAAAGACATGGGCTTCACCCAATTTTGTGTCCAGCCAGGTACAACTAGGCAGCTGGGGACTGGAATTCGCAGCGCAGGATGGCCCAAGCTTTCCGATACCCCCCCATCCCCGTTGCAAATTGCAGTCTGCAGCTGCCCCAGAAAATGGCACATTCATAGAAGCGCCATCTTCTGGGGCTGTATCCAACTCTTCCAGTGGCCCTAGTGTCAGGTGGCATGCTGGGTAATAAGGGGTTAATATCAGCTTTGTTTTACCAGCTAGTATTAAGCTTGAGATTCTTAATTTCAGGTCAAGTTTGACCCGGCCATTAAGAATCTCCAATAAAGGGTTAAAAAATGACACCACACAGAGAAAAAGTACTTTATTAGAAATAAATAAACAGACACACTTAGGGACTCCATGTTTATTACTCCCTCTCACCCCTCCACGATCCTGGTTTTCTGTCTTCTTCAACCAAACTAGCTCTGCTATATTAGGCAGCACAGGGGAGGTAGAACGCTTCTGCTCCCTTGTGCTGTGTAATCACTCAATGAGTGAGCAGAGGCTGCGGGTTGGTAAGCAGTGACGTCACCGCTGCCACCGTTGCCATAGTAACCTGACGGGCAGGTTGCTATAGCAACGGTGATCTCCGATCACCTGATTCCCGGCGCTGCTATTCACCGGCTGTGGCAGCTAATCCCTGCATGTGGGCTGACTCTGTAAAGAGCGCCGACATCCAGGGATGGGGAGCCGAGCATGTGCCCGAGAATCTCGCCGGTACATGGCGCTCGCCGAGTATACTAAGTACTGAGATGCTTGGGCGAGCACCGCGTACCGGCGAGATGATCGTACTTTGAAGGAGAAGCGGCAGGAGACAGAGTCTGCAGGACGCATCGCGGTATCTATAAGTGTTATGACAATGTTTATTATTAACTGTATTCTTTATTTTACAGCCCCCCATCCCATCCCATAACTGTAAAGTCAAAGATCGGTGGTCGGGACACAAGATCGTGTTATCTCGATCCTGATCATGATCTTGACAAAATGATCGGGCGAGTCTCCCCAATCCCGACCATCGGGGGGATCGGTCATGCCTATCTGTAAGCCGATTGAAGGGCCTGGCACCACTTGGCACCAATCTCTTTCCCATCCCATCATGTCAATGGCAACCACTGAACAGGGATATCATTGAATAGAATGGGGAATCAGGAAGCCTAAAGCCTGCTTTACACCTTACAATTAGGTGTGCGATCTCGTATGCGATGTGACACGTCCAGGTCGCATATGCGATTGAATGAGATTGCACGTAGGTCGTTCATTTGCTGTCACACGTGCGTTAGTAGTCTATGTTAAATTGATCAATTTTGTGTGCGATCCTTTAGATCATGTGCTCTGTGACGTATGCATTGGGCACCTTTTTTTTTTTTTTTTTTTATTTATTGACTTGCCAAGCGTGTGTAATGTGTCGGGATGCGTTTTTACTATGTCATCTGCCATTCAGCTCTGCTACATGGCCGCTGACAGCAGCCACAGACAGCCATGTAGCAGAGCTGAATGGCAGATGACAGCAGACACAGACAGAGCCGCACTGTCAGAATGAACTCGGGTGAACCTCACCCGACTTCATTGTCATGCTGCGGCTCGGTCTGTGTCGCGTCCTGATTAGCGGTCACCTGTGAAGGGCTCACCGGTGACCGCTAAACTCCTGAGTAAGTGAATTGAGCAGCCCTCTCTCATACTCACTGATCCCCGGCTCTGCACGGCATTCACACTGGTCCGGCGGCTTTTACTGTTTTGAAAAAGCCGGCCGCCCATTAAACAATCTCGTATTCCCTTCTTTCCCCGCCCACCGGCGCCTATGATTGGTTACAGTGAGACACGCCCCCACGCTGAGTGACAGGTGTCACACTGCACCCAATCACAGCAGCCGGTGGGCGTGTCTATACTGTGCAGTGAAATAAATAATTAAATAATTAAAAAAAACGGCGTGCGGTCCCCCCCAATTTTAAAATCAGCCAGATAAAGCCATACGGCTGAAGACTGGTATTCTCAGGATGGGGAGCTCCACGTTATGGGGAGCCCCCCAGCCTAACAATATCAGCCAACAGCCGCCCAGAATTGCCGCATACATTAGATGCGGCAGTTCTGGGACTGTACCCGGCTCTTCCCGATTTGCCCTGGTGCGTTGGCAAATCGGGGTAATAAGGAGTTATTGGCAGCCCATAGCTGCCAATAAGTCCTAGATTAATCATGTCAGGCGTCTATGAGACACCCTCCATGATTAATCTGTAAATTACAGTAAATAAACACACACGCCCGAAAAATCCTTTATTATAAATATAAAACACAAACATATACCCTGGTTCACCACTTTAATCAGCCCCAAAAAGCCCTCCTTGTCCGTCGTAATCCAGGATGCTCCAGCGTCGCTTCCAGCACTGCTGCATGGAGGTGACCGGAGCTGCAGAATACACCGCCGCTCCGGTCACCTCCACACAGCAAATGAAGACAGCCGCGCGATCTGCTGTCACTGAGGTTACCCGCGGCCACCGCTGCATCCAGTGACAGCGGGTAACCTCAGTGACAGCAGCTGATCGCGCGGCTGTCTTCATTTGCTGTGTGGAGGTGACCGGAGCGGCTGTGTCTGCTGCAGCTCCGGTCACCTCCATGCAGCAGCGCTGGAAGCGACGCTGGAGCATCCTGGATTACGCCGGACAAGGAGGGCTTTTTGGGGCTGATTAAAGTGGTGAACCAGGGTATATGTTTGTGTTTTTTATTTATAATAAAGGATTTTTCGGGCGTGTGTGTTTATTTACTGTAATTTACAGATTAATCATGGAGGGTGTCTCATAGACGCCTGACATGATTAATCTAGGACTTATTGGCAGCTATGGGCTGCCAATAACTCCTTATTACCCCGATTTGCCAACGCACCAGGGCAAATCGGGAAGAGCCGGGTACAGTCCCAGAACTGCCGCATCTAATGTATGCGGCAATTCTGGGCGGCTGTTGGCTGATATTGTTAGGCTGGGGGGCTCCCCATAACGTGGAGCTCCCCATCCTGAGAATACCAGCCTTCAGCCGTATGGCTTTATCTGGCTGGTTTTAAAATTGGGGGGACCGCACGCCGTTTTTTTTAATTATTTAATTATTTATTTCACTACACAGTATAGACACGCCCACCGGCTGCTGTGATTGGGGGCAGTGTGACACCTGTCACTCAGCGTGGGGGCGTGTCTCACTGTAACCAATCATAGGCGCCGGTGGGCGGGGATAGCAGGGAATACGAGATTGTTTAATGGGCGGCCGGCTTTTTCAAAACAGTAAAAGCCGCCGGAGCAGTGTGAATGCCGTGCAGAGCCGGGGATCGGTGAGTATATGAGAGAGGGGGTAGTAAGAGGGATAGACTGACATGGACAGAGAGAGAGGGACAGAGATAGTGACGGACTGACAGAGATTAGTGAATGACAGACATTGTGAGGCGCTTCAGAACGCAGCTTTTCAGCTGCGCTGTGAAGCGGACCTTTTTTAAGCTGCGGTGCAGAGCGCACACCTGCGCACATAGCATCAGACATCAAAATCGTATGAGGGATGTCACACGTTTCAATTGACTAGGTTCATACAACAAAACGTCCAATGTATGAGGAATAAACGACGTGTATGCGATCACCGTATTTTCGTTCAATCTTGATTGCACGTAGGTGTCACACGCAAATACGTCACGAACGATGCCGGATGTGCGTCACTTACAACTTGACCCCGACGACGGATTGAAAGATCTATTGAAGCGTGTAAACCAGGCTTTAGGCGCCGCAATCCAGCATTCAATCTGTACCTGTGAGTTTCAGACTTGTTAAAAAATATGACTTACTTATTTTTTTTAAGTAAGGACGTGATGAGGCGCAGGTAAGATAAATTTAAGATTTAAAAATAAATAGTTGTATTTTATATAGAATAAAAATGATTGACAAAAATAAAAGAGTTCATTGTGTGTAGATCATTTAAAGAAAATAAAAATAGTACTATGCTTACGTGATGGATATTTTGAGATTCTCATTAGAGCTGCTCGGACTCGTAATAAAACGGGATCGGCGGATCACTGCTCGATTAAAAAAAAAACCATCTGTTTCGGAATCCGGTGCACATATAAGTCAATGGGGACCAGAATCTAGAGATTAAAAATGTTGGTGGAAGGGATAGGGGTTAGGAGCACGTGCGGTATACTCCTCAAGGCTGTATCATGGCGGCAAACTCCTTCCGGGTCCCTTTTGCAGCCGACAATTCAATATTCACTGTTTTGCCCGCCCACCAGTGCGAGTAATTGGTTGCAGTTAGACGTGCCCCCACCCTGAGTGGCAGCGTGTCAGCTGACTGCAACCAATCACAGGCACCAGAATGACCGGTGGTCAGGGAAAGCAGTGCAAGCGCCTGCGGGTCAATATGGTGAGCGAGCATGTAGACAGAAACACATGCGGCTCACTCCTGTCAGAAGAGTGTGCAGCTGTGCCAGTGATGTGATGTCAGACTCGTACAATTCTGGCATGACATCACCCAGCACGGCCTACCACTTTCTGAACATGAGCGTGCATGCACATAGAAACACATGCAGCCCGCTCCTGTCAGAGTATGCAGCTGTGCAGGGTGATGCGATGTCAGACTCATGCGAGTCACCCGCAAGTGTGACACCGGCCTAAGAGAAACCGCATGCAGCTTTTTTTTTTTTCTTTTTTTTTAAATAAATAATTTAAATAAAAAATGACATGCAGCCCCCCCCCCCCTAATTTTCATCTCCAGCCAAGACCCAGCCAAGATAAAGCTAGCTGGGGGCTGGTATTTTTGACCCGCAGCCGCCCGGTATTGTCGCATCTATTAGATGTGGCAATCCCAGTGCTTTATCGGCTCTTCCCGCTGCCCTGGTGCGGTGTCAATTTTTGTAATGAGAGGTTAATAACAGCGCACAGCTGCTACTAAACCCTAGGTTAATGATGAGACAGGCGTATATGACTCACCCACATCACTAACCTGTAAATAAAAGTAAATAAGTACAAACACAGAGAAAAATCCTTTATTTGGAAATTATACAAAAACACACCATCCTTCACCACTTTATTAACCCCAAACACCCTCCAGGTCCGGCGTAATCCACACGAGGTCCCACGGATATTCAGCTCTGTTACATCTGAATATCACAGCGAGCGGCCATAGAGCACGACTGCTTGCTGTGAGCTCCAGAGAACGAATAAGCTATGCAATGAGCGGTGATGCCACTCAGGTCATTTGCAGTCACAGCTGGAGGGTCCCATGGTCCTTCACCTATGATCGCAGTTCACCTGACCTCAGGTGGATGTCACTGAGTTCACAGACCTGCATCTCCTAGCAGAAAATTACAGTTTTTTTGGCCAAGAGATGCAGATTTGGTGCTGAAATTGTAACACCATATCCCTGCACCCTTTCAAAATCTCCTGGCAAAAAACGCGGTATTTTTTGCCTTGGTTTTGTAAAAGAAGGTGCATATTTGGTGCTGAAGTCATCTGCAAGAGATTTCAGCATCAAATTTGCACCTCCTGCCAGAAAAAAAAAATCAAGTCCAAGGAATGCAAATTTGGAGCAGAAATTTTTACACAATATACCTACACCCAATGTACACCTGCTCACAAAAAACACGTTTTTTTACGCATTTTTTTGCCACGGTTTTTGCAGAAGTTTTTTGTTCAGGCTTTTTGCCTCGGTTTTGTGCCAGGAGGTGCACATTTGGTGCTGAAATCGTCTGCACCAGATTTCAGCACCAAATTTCCACCTCCTGGAAGAAAAAAAAATCATTTTTGGGCCAAGGGATGCATATTTGGTCCTGAAATGTGTACACCATATTCCTGCACTCAACGTACACCTCCTGGCAAAAAAACACGTTTTTTTTGCACATTTATTTTGCTGCGGTTTTTGACGCGTTTTTTTGTTCAGGCTTTTTGCTGCAGTTTTGTGCCAGGAGGTGCACATTTGGTGCTGAAATCATCTGTGCGATATTTCAGCACCAAATTTGGATTTTTTTTTTTTTTGTTACTTAAAAAAAAACGACGTGCAGTGCCCCCCAATTTTCATCCCCAGCCAAGATAAAGCCAGTTGGGGGCTGGTATTCTCAGCACACAGGCGCCCAGTATTGCCGCATCAATTAGATGTGACAATCCCAGTGATTTACCGGCTCTTCCCGAATTGCCCTGGTGCGGTGGCATCAGGGTAATAGCAGGCGTTCATAACAGCGCACAGCTGCTACTAAACCTTAGGTTAGTGATGGCACAGGCATCTATGAAATACCTGCATCACAAACCTGTTAATTAAAGTAAATAAACACAGACACAGAGAAAAAATCTTTTATTTGGATTAAAATACAAAAACACACCCTCTTTCATCACTTTATTAACCCCAAACACCGTGCATTTCCGGCATAATCCACATGATGTCCCATGCCGCATCCAGCTCTGCTACATGTCACAGCTAGCAGCCATAGAGAACAACTGCCAGATGTGAGTGTAGAGATGAGTGATGACTGCAGGCAGACGCTGTCACAGGCTGGGGGCGCATCTACCTGCAACCAATCACAGACGACAGGACGGCCGGTGGGCGGGGAAAGCAGAGAAAGCTGTGTGTATGCGATGAGCCTATTGCGCAGTACAGGAAGTGGATGCGCAACCCGGAAGCAGTTTGTCGCCATGACACCAAGTCTCGGAAAGTATTGTTTTCCTTATTTTCCCTTTAATTTCCCCAGTGCTGAATCTAGATCATGCACCCGGAATCCCGCTCCCAGGTCCGGCACCCGGGCATCTTTGAAACCATGCGGATCTGGACTTTTACAGTCCGGATCTGCTCAGTCCTAATTCTAATCAATAATGTTTGTTTCTTCTTTCACTTATCTTTGCTTGAATCCTTTAGTTTGTCTAGGCCACAGTGCCCTGCTGAGGCCTTTTCACAGTTGTTGCTGCAGCGTCGACCCGCCAGAGGGAAGTGAGCCCCCCCTCTGTGTCCCATGGTGAGGTATTTATAGGTTTAAGTGACAGTTGGTGATGTCCTTCTTAGGAAGTTCTGCCTTGCATGATGCAATGCAGTACGAGAATTACCCAGACGAATATACACTTCTATCAGCAAAATGGACACACCTCATCTCTAGAACAACTGTTGAGAGGAGACTTTGTGAAGCAGGCCTTCATGGTAAAACAGCTGCTAGGAAACCACTGCTAAGGACAGCCAACAAGCAGAAGAGACTTGTTTGGGCTAAAGAACACAAGGAATGGACATTAGACCAGTGGAAATCTGTGCTTTGGTCTGATGAGTCCAAATTTGAGATCTTTGGATCCAACCACCGTGTCTTTGTAGAAAAGGTGAACGGATGGACCCTACATGGCTGGTTCCCACCGTGAAGCAGGGAGGAGGAGGTGTGATGGTGTCGTGGTGCTTTGCTGGTGACACTGTTGGGGATTTATTCAAAATTGAAGGCATACAGAACCAGCATGCCTACCACGGCATCTTGAAGCAGCGTGCTATTCCATCCGGTTTGCGTTTAGTTAGACCATCATTTATTTTTCAACAGGACAATGACCTCAAACACACCTCCAGACTGTGTAAGGGCTATTTGACTAAGAAGGAGAGTGATGGGGTGCTACGCCAGATGACCTGGTCTCCACAGTCACCATACTTGAACCCAATCGAGATGGTTTGGGGTGAGCTGGACCGCAGAGTGAAGGCAAAAGGGCCAAAAAGTGCTAAGCATCAAGAAAACCAATTCCGGTGACTACCTCTTGAAGCTCATCAAGAGAATGCCAAGAGTGTGCAAATTAGTAATGAAAGCAAAAATGGCCACTTTGAAGAACCTAGAATATAAGACATATTTTCAGTTGTTTCACACTTTTTTAACTATTTCATTCCACATATTTTAATTCATAGTTTTGATGTGAATCTACAATTTTCAGAGTCCTGAAAATAAAGAAAACTCTTTGAATGAGAAGGTGTGTCCAAACTTTTGGTTTGTACTGTATATCTATATGTACAATGAATTATTTAATAAATGGGAACCTTTTACAAGACTCCATGCACTGCAGACGCAATGACGTCACTACATCACGCCTCCAGTGCAGAGCATCAGTACTCACTGCATAGACTGAAACAGCGCATCGGGGAAACAGGGTAAAGGTAATACTGTATATATATATATATATATATATATATATATATATATATATATATACATACATACAGTAGATCACAAAGGTGAGTACAACCCTCACATTTTTGTAAATATTTTATTACATTTTTTCATGGGATAGCACTGAAGATATGACACTTTGATATAATGTAAAGTAGTCAGTGTGCAGCTTGTATAACAGTGTACATTTGGTGCCCTCTAAATAACTCAACACAACCATTAATGTCTAAACTGCTGGCAACAAAGATGGTAGTGCAACCAACATATTGAAGGCAACTTTTTTTTTTTACAGAAAGTAAAATAGACTCTAATTACAGTTACTGCAAAGTTTTACCATTACTATAGGAGAAAGTTTTGAGATATAAAAATTGATAAGCACCGTATGCAAATATTATGTCCGCATCTATAATCCATTTGTGTTTCAAAAAATTAATTACAAAAATACTAAGGGACACTAACTCTCAAGATTAATTTTTTTAGCTACACACCTATAATCCTTCTGCAAGATTTTGACTAACATTTCGGCATTATATAAGGCTGGAAACAATGTATGTATAATGCTGCAAATTTCACAAAATTGCATGCTAGAGTGCCTTGAAAAATTATTAACTTTTCTACCTTTTTCACGTTACAATCACAAACGTACATGTATTTTATTGGGATTTTATGTGATTTATCAATATAGATGAGCAAACCTGAGGTTCGGAGTTCGGGTTCAAACGCAGACTACAAAAAAACAGAGTTTGTGTTTGAACTTGGAGTGCGTTACGAGTGCAGGCCACTCAAGTGAGCAGCGCTGTGCTTTATGATTGATGTTCAACCCTGTGCAAGCTGCCTGCAGCATTTGAACGGCTCGCACTAAGGGTAGCAACAGCGTGTTAAAATGTAAGGTGCCCACACAAAAATAAAAAAAAAATTGAAAAAGCCTTTCCCACTCTCCCCCGGACATGTTCTGCTTATGGCTGACTGTATGTGGGTGGAGACATGAACTGCTCAATTACTGACTTCCATTGAGGGTCATGTCAAGTCTGGGTCACAAACTAAACTTTATCTAAGGTTTGAGTCTACCCTGGGAACTGAATTTCCAAAGGTTCGCTCATCTCTATTTATCAACACAAACTAGTCAGTATTTGATTAGTGTAAAGGAAATGCTCCATCGTGTTCTAAATATCTTTAAAATATATATCTAAAAATTGTGATGTACATTTGTATTCAGCCTCCCTGAATAATACTTTCTTGAATAACCTTTAACTGCAATTACTGCTGAAGGTATTTTGGGGTATGTATCTACCAGCTTTACACATCTAGAGTTTGAACTAGCTCTCGATCAATTACATTGGATGGATAGCATCTGTGAACAGCAAGTTTGAAATCTTGCCATTAATTCTCAATGGGATTTAGATCTGAACTGTGACTGGCCCATTCAAACACATGCCTTGACCTATTCCATTACATTGTAGCCGTATGTTTAGGGTCGTTCTCCTACTGTAATGTGAACCTATGCCCCAGTCTCAACTATTTTGCAGCCTCTAACAGATTTTTCTCCAAAATTGCCCCATAGTTATCTCAATCTACAGTATCGTCCTATCAACTCTTACCTGTTTCCCTGTCCTTGCTGAAGAATAGCCTCCCCACAGAGTGATGTTGCCACTACCATGTTTAATAGTGGGGATGCTGTTTTCAGGGTGATTTGCAGAGTTTGCTTTCTACCATACATAGTGTTTTGCATTTAGCCCACAAAGTGCAACATTGCTCTCATCTGACCAGAGCACCCTCTTCCACATGCTTGCAGTGTCCAATACTTTGTTTTTTAAAAACTGCAAACCGAACATGTTATGTCTTGCTTACTTAAATGGCTTTTTCCATTAAGGCCAGATTTGTGGAGTATATAAGGATGATTTTTTTTATTATTGATCAACAACTATGTTCTCAATCCACCCAAAAGACTCATAAATATCAAAGCTTAATATTTTTGGAAGTTGGAGTGTGGTTTTTTAGATTTGGCCATATTAGGAGGATATCTGTTTGTGCACGTAACTATTACTGTGCAGAATTATTAGGCAACTTAAAAAAACACAAATATATTCCCATCTCACTTGTTTATTTTCACCAGGTAAGCGAATATAACTGCACAAAATTTAGAAATAAACATTTCTGACATGCAAAAACAAACCAAAAAAAATTAGTGGCCAATATAGCCACCTTTCTTTATGATGATACTCAACAGCCTAACATCCATAGATTCTGTCAGTTGCTTGATCTGTTTACGATCAACATTGCGTGCAGCAGCCATCACAGCCTCCCAGACACTGTTCCGAGAGGTGTACTGTTTTCCCTCCCTGTAGATCTCACATTTTATGAGGGTCCACAGGTTCTCTAAGGGGTTCAGATCAGGTGAACAAGGGGGCCATGTTATTATTTTTTTTCATCTTTCAGACCTTTACTGGCCAGCCACGCTGTGGAGTAGTTGGATGCATGTGATGGAGCATTGTCCTGCATGTAAATCATGTTTTTCTTGAACGATACCGACTTCTTCGTGTACCACTGCTTGAAGAAGTTGTCTTCCAGAAACTGGCAGTAGGTCTGGGAGTTGAGCTTCACTCCATCCTCAACCCGAAAAGGTCCTACAAGTTCATCTTTGATGATACCAGCCCTTACCAGTACCCCACCTCTACCTTGCTGACATCTGAGTCGGAGTGGAGCTCTCTGCCCTTTACTGATCCAGCCTCTGGCCCAGCCATCTGGCCCATCAAGAGTCACTCATTTCATCAGTTCATAAAACCTTTGAAAAATCAGTCTTAAGATATTTCTTGGCCCAGTCTTGATGTTTTATCTTATGTTTCTTGTTGAAAGGTGGTCGTTTTTCAGCCTTCCTTACCTTGGTCATGTCCCTGAGTATAGCACACCTTGTGCTTTTTGATACTCCAGTAACGTTGCAGCTCTGAAAAATGGCTAAACTGGTGGCAATTGGCATCTTGGCAGCTTCATACTTGATTTTCCTCAATTCATGGGCAGTTATTTAGCGCCTTTTTTGCCCAACATGCTTCTTGCGACCCTGTTGGTTATTTGCCATGAAACGCTTGATTGTTCGGTGATCACACTTCAAAAGTTTGGCAATTTCAAGACTGCTACATCCCTCTGCAAGATATCTCACAATTTTGGACTTTTCATAGCCCGTCAAATCTCCCTTCTGACCCATTTTGTCAAAGGAAAGGAAGTTGCCTAATAATTAAGCACACCCTATATAGGGTGTTGATGTGATTACACCACACCCCTCCTCATTACAGAGATGCACATCACCTGATTTACTTAATTGGTAGTTGGCTCTCAAGCCTATAGAGCTTGGAGTAGGACAACATGTATAAAAATTATCATTTGACCAAATACTCATTCGCCTAATAATTCTGCACACAGTGAACAACTAATGGTGGCTCTGTGGACAGATTCACCGCCTGAGCTGCTGTGGATCTCTGCAGCTCCTCTTGAGTGACCATGGGCCTCTTGGCTGCTTTTCTAAGTAGTGCTCTCCTTTTTCTTTTTATATATATATATATATATATATATATATATATATATATATATATATAGATAGATAATCAGTTTATGTGGATGACCATGTCTTGGTAGGTTTGCAGTTGTGCCCTGCTCCTTCCATTCTTTAACGGTAGATTAAACAGTGCTGCTCCATTAGATGTTCAAAGCATGGGCTTTTTTTTTTTTTTTAAATTTAACCCTTTTTATTTTTCTCCACCCACAACTTTAACCCTGATCTGTCTGGTGTGTTCCTTGTTTTTCATGATGTTGTTTGATCCCTAATGTCCTTAAACCTCTGTAACCTTCACAAAACAGCTGTAGTTATACTGGGAATACATTACTACATACTGGTAGACTCAATTTACTAATTATGTGGATGACCATGTCTTGGTAGGTTTGCAGTTGTGCCCTGCTCCTTCCATTCTTTAACGGTAGATTAAACAGTGCTGCTCCATTAGATGTTCAAAGCATGGGCTTTTTTTTTTTTTAAATTTAACCCTTTTTATTTTTCTCCACCCACAACTTTAACCCTGATCTGTCTGGTGTGTTCCTTGTTTTTCATGATGTTGTTTGATCCCTAATGTCCTTAAACCTCTGTAACCTTCACAAAACAGCTGTAGTTATACTGGGAATACATTACTACATACTGTTAGACTCAATTTACTAATTAGGTGACTTCTGGAAGCAATTGGTCAGGATTTTTTTCCCATCGCAACAACCGCACCACCAGATAGATAGGTCCGCCCCTCACTAGGACAGGAAAGCCATTAAAATTAAAGGGCAGCACCTCTCCACCGTATCAGTTCAGTTTCCTGTCCCAAGATGAGAGACCCAGAAGTGCTGTGGCGCTTCCACAGTGAAGGACGGCTTAGGGTTGGGTTCCTTGGGTTTTTTAAGACCAGGGGCCTCAGCCCCCCTTTTTTCCATTTATTTTTTTTTTTTGGAGCCTCCGGGTCTTTGTCCCACTCTAAGGTCTTCAGGACGTTCCAGTGCAATTGATACACCAGTCTCTCCTGCTGGGTCTGTGTCCTGCTGGGGCGTAAGCTCCTGCAGTTGATACGCCGGCCTAGCATGGTACCGGGTCTGTGTACTGCAGGAGTGAGATCCCTGGCAGTTAAATACGCCGGGTCTGTGTCCTGCTCGGGACCTTATGTGTCTTTCTGCAGTTGTAAACGTCGGTTTACAGCCAAGAGCAGAGGTCCCAGATCTGTATCCTACGGTTCACTCCCGGTAGTAGATATGCCAGTTTTCTGAGCGGGGTCTGTGCCCCGTAGAGAGCCGGTGTGGCTGCAGTTGACACGCCGGTCTCTTACTGGAGGACCGTGTCTGTGATGCCTGGAGTGGAAGACGCTGGGTGTCCTCGGCAGCGCTGCTGAGTTCCGGGTTCCTGACAGGATGTGATATCAGACTGGAAGCCGTCTCTGCGTATGCGCATGGACTGGTAAGATGGCGCTGCCGACCACTACTGCTCTCATGGTGACAGCATTTTGTTACTTCTCGCTGACTCTGGGATTACCTTGGAGGATACCCAGGAGCTTTCTCAGCAGCAGCGGGCGCCACCCAAATGGAGAGAGAGTGGAGGAGCCACCCTTGTAGTCCTCGACGATCCGCAGATTCATGCAGGAGTCCTCCGCCATGCCTCTCTCATAATCTGGTACAGTCTGTCAGGTGGTAAGTGGCACTTTATGGTTGATTTTACTTACTGGGTTCCTCTCTGTGTGTTCCGAGACTTGCTGGGCCTCTGACCTGACTAAGGCTGCACGCTCTTATGCTGACCTAGGCTTTTATTCATGATTGGTTGCCTTCAGATCCAGGAGCCAGACCTTGTAATGTTATGGAGTGAAATTCTGCCGCATGGCGGAGGTTGCTGCCCTAGATTAGGTTTGGGTCTGACAGAGTCTCAAACTAAAGGCCCTGTCACACACACAGAGATAATTCTTTGGCAGATCTGTGGTTGCAGTGAAATCATGGACATATTGTTCTATTTGTACACAGCCACAAACCTGGCACTGATTGTCCACAATTTCACTGCAACCACAATCTGCCACAGATTTATCTCTGTGCGCGACAGGGCCTTAAGTCTATCCATCTGACTGCTTCTCCTGTGGAAGAGCATATGTTGTAGATTTCTCACATTATTTTGGGAATGAAAGCAGCCCTCCGGCTGAGCCTCACGGTGAATTAATTGATTCAGGTGGTACTATCAGACACTGGACATCAGGTTTATTCTGAGTCCACACTTGCATTGCTCTCAAGGGTAATCTGAGGCTCCTTCGCTCCTCCAGCCTCACGGGGCCACTCGCCTCACAGCTCTGTCCACTCAGCTCTGCCAACACACACCACTTAGCTCTGTTTTTTCCGGAAAAAAATAATTAAATAAGTCCTCATTTAGGGGTTTAAACGTTTTGGGACTGTTGGGGCATTACTATTTTGCGACTACGTCTCACTGCTTCTCAACTTTAACCTTCACTGATCTCGCCTGGCTCTCGATGCCTCCGGGCTGGTGCCTTCGGACTGGTACCTCCGAGCTTGTGTGTGCCTCGGTGCTTTTAGCTAGTGCCTCTGTGTTTGTGCCTAGGGTCTCTGTGCTTGTGCGTAGTGCTTCTGTGCTTGTGCCTAGTGCTTCTGTGCTTGTCCCTAGTGCCTAGTGCCTCTGTGCTTGTGCCTAGGGCTTCTGTGCTGGTACCTAGTGCCTCTAGGCTGGTGCCTAGGACCTCGGTGCTTGTGCCTAGGGCCTCTGTGCTTGTGCCTAGTGCCTCTGTGCTTATGCCTAGTGCCTCTGTGCTTGTTCCTAGGGCTTCTGTGCTTGTGCCTAGTGCCTCTGTGCTTGTGCCTAGGGCTTCTGTGCTGGTGCCTAGTGCCTCTGTGCTTGTGCCTAGTGCCTCTGTGCTTGTGCCTAGTGCCTCTGTGCTTGTGCCTAGTGCTTCTGTGCGTGTGCCTAGTGCCTCTGTACTTCTGCCTAGTTCCTCTGTGCTTGTGCCTAGTGCCTCTAGGCTGGTGCCTAGTGCCTCTGGACTTGTGCCTAGGGCCTCTGTGTTTGTGCCTAGGGCCTCTGTGCTTGTGCCTAGGGCCTCTGTGCTTGTGCCTAGGGCCTCTGTGCTTGCGCCTAGGGCCTCTGTGCTTGCGGCTAGGGCCTCTGTGCTTGCGCCTAGGGCCTCTGTGCTTGCGCCTAGGGCCTCTGTGCCGGTGCCTAGGGCCTCTGTGCCGGTGCCTAGGGCCTCTGTGCTGGTGCCGAGGGCTTCTGTGGTTGTGCTTGTGCCTCTGTGCTTGTGCCTAGTAGCTTTGTGCTTGTGCCTCTGTGCTTGTGCCTAAAACCTCTATGCTTGTGCCTCTGTGCTTGTGCTTAGGGCCTCTGTGCTTGTGCTTAGGGCCTCTGTGCTTGCGCCCAGGGCCTCTGTGCTTGCGCCTAGGGCCTCTGTGCTTGCGCCTAGGGCCTCTGTGCCGGTGCCTAGGGCCTCTGTGCCGGTGCCTAGGGCCTCTGTGCTGGTGCCTAGGGCTTTTGTGGTTGTGCTTGTGCCTCTGTGCTTGTGCCTAGTAGCTTTGTGCTTGTGCCTCTGTGCTTGTGCCTAAAACCTCTGTGCTTGTGCCTCTGTGTATGTGCCTAGGGCCTCTGTGCATGTGCCTAGAGCCTCTGTGCATGTGCCTAGGGCCTCTGTGCATGTGCCTAGGGCCTCTGTGCATGTGCCTATGGCCTCTGTGCTTGTGCCTAGTGCCTTTGTGCTGGTGCCTTGTGTCTCTGTGCTGGTGCCTTGTGTCTCTGTGCTGGTGCCTAGTGCCTCTGTGCTTGTGCCTAGGGTCTCTGTGCTTGTGCCTAGTGCCTCTAGGCTGGTGCCTAGTGCCTCTGGGCTTGTGCATAGGGCTTCTGTGCTTGTGCCTCTGTACTTGTGCCTAGTGCCTCTAGGCTGGTGCCTAGTGCCTCTGGACTTGTGCCCAGTGCCTCTGTGCTTTTGCCTAGTGCCTCTAGGCTGGTGCACAGTGCCTCTGGGCTGGTGCCTAGTGCCTCTGGGCTGGTGCCTAGTGCCTCTGTGCTTGTGCCTAGGGCCTCTGTGCTTGTGCTTAGGGCCTCTGTGCTTGCGCCTAGGGCCTCTGTGCTTGTGCCTAGGGCCTCTGTGCTTGTGCCTAGGGCCTCTGTGCTTGTGCCTAGAGCCTCTGTGCCTGTGCCGGTGCCTAGGGCCTCTGTGCTGGTGCCTAGGGCTTCTGTGGTTTTGCGTAGTGCCTATGTGCTTGTGCCTAGTGCCTCTGTGCTTGTGCCTAGTAGCTTTGTGCTTGTGCCTCTGTGCATGTGCCTAGTACCTCTGTGCTTGTGCCTCTGTGCTGGTGCCTTATGCCTCGGTGCATGTGCCTAGAGCCTCTGTGCATGTGACTAGAGCCTCTGTGCATGTGACTAGGGCCTCTGTGCATGTGACTAGGGCCTCTGTGCTTGTGCCTAGGGCCTCTGTGCATGTGCCTAGGGCCTCTGTGCATGTGCGTAGGGCCTCTGTGCATGTGCCTAGGGCCTCTGTGCATGTGCCTAGGGCCTCTGTGCATGTGCCTAGGGCCTCTGTGCATGTGCCTAGGGCCTCTGTGCTTGTGCCTAGTGCATTTGTTCTTGTGCCTTGGGCCTCTTTGCTGGTGCCTAGTTCCTCTGCTTGTGCCTAGGGCCTCTATGCTTGTACCTCTGTACTTGTGGCTAGTGCCTCTAGGCTGGTGCCTAGTGCTTTTGTGCTTGTGCCTAGTGCCTCTAGGCTGGTGCCTAGTGCCTCTGTGCATGTGTTTACTGCCTCTCTACTTGTGCCTAATGCCTCTGTGCTTGTGCCTCTGTGCTGGCGCCTAGTGCTTCTGCCTCTGTGCTGGTGCCTAGTGCCTCTGTGCTTGTGTCTAGGGCCTTTTTGCTTGTGCATAGTGCCTTTTTGCTTGTGCATAGTGCCTCTGTGCTTGTGCCTAGGGCCTCTGTACTTGTGCCTAGGACTTTTGTGCTTGTGCCTAGGACTTTTGTGCTTGTGTCTAGGGCCTTTGTGCTTGTGCCTAGTGCCTCTGTACTTGTGCCTAGGGCCTCTGTGCTTGTGCCTAGGGCCTCTTTGCTTGTGCCTAGGGCCTCTGTGCTTGTGCCTAGGGCCTCTGTGCTTGTGCCTAGGGCCTCTGTACTTGTGCCTAGGACTTTTGTGCTTGTGCCTAGGACTTTTGTGCTTGTGTCTAGGGCCTTTGTGCTTGTGCCTAGTGCCTCTGTACTTGTGCCTAGGGCCTCTGTGCTTGTGCCTAGGGCCTCTTTGCTTGTGCCTAGGGCCTCTGTGCTTGTGCCTAGGGCCTCTGTGCTTGTGCCTAGGGCCTCTGTGCTTGTGCCTAGGGCCTCTGTGCTTGTGCTTAGTGCCTCTATTCTTGTGCCTAGTGCATACACACATACAGCAGATCACACACACACAGCAGATTGCAGACACACACAGCAGATCGCAGGCACACACAGCAGAACGCAGACTCACACAGCGGATCACAGAAAACACAGCCGATCGCAGACACACAGCCGATCACAGATACACACAGCCGAACACAGACACACAGAGCCGATCGCAGAAAACACAGCCGATCGCAGACACACACAGCAGATCACACACACACACAGCCGATTGCGCGCGCACATATCACATCACATCCAGCGCTTACGGCAGCAGGGACTGAGAGCAAGTCACATGTCCCACCGCAGGTCCTGTTCGTTGCGCTCCACTGCACTGCCTCTCAGGATTCTGCAGGCGAGAAGAGATCGGTGTCGCTGGATGAGGTGAGTGTGTATGCGATCCGATGGTGTATGCGATCCGATGTGTGTGCGATCCGATGTGTGTGCGATCCGATGTGTGTGCGAATTGGTGTTTGTGTGTGTGATTTGATGTGTGCGTGTGATCCGATGTTTGTGTGTGCGATCCGATGTTTGTGTGTTTGTGTGTGAGATCTGGTGAGTGTGTGTGTGTGTGTGTGAGATCTGATTGTGTGTTTGTGTGTGTAAGAGCTGATGTGTGCGATAGCTACAGGTCCTGCCGCTCAGTGTCGGGTGAGTGTAATTGCGGGGTGCCGCTGTCTATAATGAAGTGTCCTGCAGTATCTGTTACCTTTTTAGCTGCACGGACACTTCATTATTGATCCGAGACTAGGGCTTATTTTCGGGGGAGGGCTTATATTTAAGCCTTGCTCTGAAAATGCTGAAAATCCCTGCTAGGACTTATTTTTGGGGGAGGTCTTATTTTTGGAAAAACACGGTATTGTTCTAATTCTTGGTTCATTCTCTCCATCTGACCATTAGTCTCAGGATGCTAACCTGAAAAGAGTGAAAGCTTAATTCCTAAAATGGAGCAAAAGCTAGCCATAAACTGCACCCATCTATCGTAAATATTTTTAGGGGCACACTGTAGCTTAAAGGACATGAAAAATAAACAATGTAGCTAAACTCTTAGGGGTACTTTGCACGCTGCAACATCGCTAGCCGATGGTAGCGATGCCGAGCACGATAGTACCCGCCCCCGTCGCACATGCGATATCTTGTGATAGCTGCTGTAGCGAACATTATCGCTACGTCAGCTTCACATGCACTTACCTGTCCTGCGACGTCGCTCTGGCCGGCGACCCACCTCCTTCCTAAGAGAGACGTCACACGGCAGGCGGCCAATGGAAGCGGAGGGGCAGAGATGAGCGGGACGTAAACATCCCGCCCACCAACTTCCTTCCGCATAGCCGGTGGAGGCAGGTAAGGAGAAGTTCCTCGCTCCTGCGACTTCATACACAGCGATGTGTGCTGCCGCAGGAACGAGGAACAACATCGTACCTGTCGCTGCAGCGAAATTATGAAAATGACCGACACTACACAGATCACCAATTTACGATCGTTTATCGGTGCATCTAGGCTTTACACGTCGCGACGTTGTTACTGGCGCCGGATGTGCGTCACTTTCGATTTGACCCCGACGACATCGCAGTAGCGATGTCGCAACGTGCAAAGTACCCCTTAGCCATAGGCAATTTTGGTAGAGAAACCAAATGAACCATCTTGCTGAAATGGTCCACCACCACCCAAACTACAGTATTATCACCAAAACTAGGCTAATTTATGAGGAATTCTATGGACATATGAGTCCAAGGTTGAGCGGGATTACACCTGATGTAAACTCTGCACTTACGGACTTACTCGTTGACATCCTTTCGAGCACTCTGACACTATAATGACCTGGAAACAGTTCTCCAGGTGATAGAGGAACCAGGATGTCATCCAACACAGAGTCATACACTTCATTAGGAAGGTCAGAACAAAACAAGGATAGCACAAATAGTTTGCCAGATGGCAATCCCTCTGGTGCACCAACCACAATATGCTGTCTGAGATCAATCGCTAAAGCACCCAAAACCATCCCTTTACTAAGATTTTTGACTGAATTTTCTTCCCTCAACTCTGAAACAAAACTACCTGACAAAGCAGTCAGTGACAGACAGTCATGTGGTTTCTAGCAATAGAAGGTCACAGCATTTGGCTGCGCAAAATTGCTCCCTGACTTCCTATTGTTCCTGCTGTTAGTATTCACTGTATTAGGTAGCTTTCCTGCCGGGTTTACATCTCCTCTCCTTTAAGACCCAGGAATTGTGCTGGTGATATTACTCAATTCACTCCCACTCTGGTTGCCAGCAGGCGGGCTTGTACTCAACTGTAGTTTTGTTGCTGTTAGGCTAGTTTCACACTTGCGTTGAACGGCATCCGTTGCATTGCGTTGTGTGACGGATGCAACGGATGCGTTGCATATAATGGGACAACGGATGCAACGGATCGTACAAAACAACGGAAAGCTTTTTTTTTTTTTTTTATTTATTATTTTTTTCTTCTTTACAGTTTTACCTGCAGCAGACTATTGTGAACGATCAGCTGATCACCCGGCGGCCGGGCGCTCAGCTGAGCGCTCTCACATGCCGGCGGCAAGGCGCTCAGCTGAGCGCTCTCACATGCCGGCGGCCGGGCGCTCAGCTGAGAGCTTTCACATGCTGGCGGCCAGGCGCTCAGTTGATCACTCTCAATAGCCGGCTGCCGGGCGCTCAGCTGAACGTTCGGCCACCGAGAAACAAAATAAAGTTTCTGTGATTTAAAAAAAAAAAAAAGAGCATGCGCAGTGAAAAATAAAGGTTTTCGCCGCTCAAAAAAAGTTACATGCTGCGTTCCTGACGCAGCGTCAGAATAATGATGCTGCGTCGTCCAGCGGATGCAACGCTAACACTTGCTTTACAGTGCGTCATCCATACAAGTCTATGGAGAATAGCGCAGTACGTTAACGGGCTGCGTTATTCTCCATAGTGACGGACTGCGCTGAACATAAGTGTGAAAGTACCCTTACTTTGCTGAACTACCTGAGTCATGGATAAGTAGTTCATGCATTTTCCCCTGTATGTCCTCCTTGTTGTCTTCTTTAGTGTTTAGTGGGGTTGACGAAAAGCTCATCCTATCTGTTCCCTATTTAGGGCCCAGCACTAGGAATACTTAGGGTCAGGTATCCGGCTCGGCGCATAAGTGTGGAACCTATGTAGGGTGAAGAAAGACCCTAGGGACCAGCGGTAGGTTTTGTCCAGGGTCACCATCTCCCCCTTCCCTAGACACAGGGTTTCCCTTCCATTTCGTTGTTTGCTTGGTACTTCCCCATACCTAGCGTGACAGCCGTAACATTTTTAGTACCAGAAAGACACTACAGTTCAAAAGTTTGGGGTCACCCAGACAATTTTGTCTTTTCCATGAAAAAGCATACTTTTATTTATCAAGTGAGTTGCATAATGAATAAAAAATACAGTGTGTCCACCCATATCCTGTCCACTGCCATTGACTTGAGAACAGCGGCAGCTATAGGAATAGAAGTGGTGTCTAGGTATGGTAAAGTAGCCATGCGCTACGCAATGAAACCACCTATAGCACCACCTGGTGGAAAACAACGGAGTTAGCATTTTTATCTCGAAAACGGAACGAGATAGAGAAAAAAAGTGAATTAAAAAATTGTAGGGCATCATCAATTCAATACAAATCGACACCTTGCATACAGAAATGCTATGATTAGAACGTGTAAAACTCACAAGGCTGCGGACGTGAAACAATACCTCATGGAGGCCTTCCTACAAGTCATTGGGTATGGTGGCTGCGTGAAGTGGCCTCCACACTCACCTGACCTGACCCCATTGGACTTCTTTTTGTGAGGTCACATCAAACAGCAGTTGTATGCGACCCCTCCACCAACATTGAAGGACCTACGACGATGTATCACAGATGCTTGTGCAAACGTGTCACCTACCATATTGCACAACGTGCAGCAAGATACAGTATGCTGTCCAGAATCCAGATGTGCATTGCAGCTGACGGTGGCCACTTTGAGCATCAAAGTTAAATGAGCGCCATATGCGTGACCAGCATTCAATGTTTTAGGGGGGTCATGGGTTTCATATCATAGCATTTCTGTATGCAAGGTGTCAATTCGTATTGAATTGATGATGCCCTACAATTTTTTAATTCACTTTTTTTCTCTATCTCGGTCCATTTTCAAGACAAAAATGCTAACTCCGTTGTTTTCCACCAGGTGGCACTATAGGTGGTTTCATTGCGTAGAGCATGGCTACTTTACTTAACCTAGACACCACTTCTATGCCTATAGCTGCCGCCGTTCTCAAGTTAATCAAAGTTATAGGGTATTGGTGTGCCTTCAGCTGAATTAAGGTTTCATTAGAGGTGCTAGTGTGGGGTCAATAGTCCCAGAACGTATTATATAATAAACACTGCACTCTCTTGTTGTTAAAATAAAGACAAAAAAAAATTTTCTTTGCAAAAAAAGTGATTTTTTTTTAATTTGATGGCAACAAAAGATGGTGGATGTTTCGGCCCAACGGCCTTTATCATGTTCAGTTGCTCCGCAAGAGGGCTGTTTCAGAAGATTTGAAGAGAGTAATGAAGCAGGATTGAAGGAGTACTCCCAAGAATAATTTACAATACAAAAATTCCCAGAGGGTGAAGTGTTTATCATTAATTTTATGAATAATATTGCGATCAGTGCCACATGGATTGTTGGGGCAGTGGCGATTTCTAAGGGTGAATATCGCAAACAGTAGGGTGCAGTGATTGAATATATCTTTTTTACATCCACCTGGGAGTAGGTTAAATTTCCTTTGGCTGGAAGGAATTAGTGTGCATGTATTCCAATGGAAGAGATTTCGAGCTTTTATCTTTATATATTCATGTGGATCACATAGAAGTTTGGGTGGTTGTAAGAGGACATATAGATGAGCACCATCTGATAGAAGCTCCTATAGACTTCTCTCATATGGAGCAAGAGTTTTTAGGCATTGGTGGGGTGGATATTTTCCTTCTCTGTGCCACCTTCCCAGGATATGACGGCCAGATCCTGGGAAGGTGGCACAGAGAAGGAAATTATTCATAAAATCAATGATAAGGACTTCACCCTCTGGGAATTTTTGTATTATAAATTATTCTTGGTGGTACTCCTTCCATCCTGCTTCATTACTTTCTTCAAATCTTCTGAAACAGCCCTCTTGCAGAGCGACTGTACATGATAAAGGCCGTTGGGCCAAAACGTCCACCATCTTTTTTCGCCATCAAATAAAAAAAAAATCACTTTTTTTGCAGAAAAAACTTTTTGTCTTCATTTTAACAACCTGACAGTGCAGTGTTCTCAAGTTAATGGTGGTGGACAGGATATGGGTGGACACATTGTACAGTGTAGAGGGTTATGCGGGGACCATTATACTCTGTCGAGGGTTGTGCTGGAGCCATTATACTGTGTGGAGTCTTGCATGGGTCAACATGCTGTACGTGTGCAGGGCACTTTGGGGGTACTCTGGGGTCTCATACTGTTTTGGGGGGCACATATGCTGTCATCGTACTTTATGAAGGCCAAGAATAGAGTATTTTAGTACATGGGAACACTAGGGGTTTCAATAGGAGGAAAATTACTTTGTAAGGCCTATATAGCTGTGAGATATGCTCTTCTGTAACCCGGCTGAATATTTATTTTTTTTTGTGGGGTGGACCCAATTAAGACTTCTGCTATGGGGCACCATGATTTCTAGGTATGCACCTATTTGAGCTTTTTTCAATTCACTTGATTTACAAAAATAAATAAATAAATCTAAAATATTATATAGTTTCTAAACACAAAACATAAACAATAAAATTATAAATATTTTTTATTTTTGCATACAATATTTGACATTTAAATTAAAAAATACCCAAACATGTGAATGAATAAAACAAAATAAGTTTACATTACACAAACTGTTCACATATAAAGACTGTTCCTGAGATTACAGTTTGAAACAATAGCAGTTTTCAAAACTAGCTTGAAAGAAGAGATGCCCTTTCTCGTTAAACAAATTGGATGGATATTTGATAGGAGTCCTGAACTAAAACATTAAAACCTAGTCATAAAAAATGTGAAGTTTCAAATAACAATAAAATATAAAGGCAAAATATTTGTTGAGAAGCTGATTTTAAAGATGAACTTAACTTAGCATAAACATGACTAACTCAAACAGATTAATTGAGTAAGATAAACAGAGAATGTCTTATATCACGAGAATTTTTTACTTCCACCTGATAACACAGTGGTCTCGTAGTTTACCACATAAGCAAATTGAAGTTGGTTTCAACCTCTGCCTATTGTTTCTAATTATAAATGCAGCATTAATAAATAGAAATTACAGTAAAGGAGCGTGAACAACAATTGCCGATCGATCTGTGTCAAATCACTTAGCATCACTTGTATTTCACTGATGAAAAACAGATCAACGTTTCCACAGATATTTCCCTTTCATCTGTGTAAGTCGCACTTGTTCAAGTTCAGAAAAGGCACAATGTCAACAGATAATGGTGTAAGTTGGATTTTTCTCCATCCAAGGTCTCTACTCGGTGGCCATTGTTCTCGTTAAAAAAAAAGATAAATCATTCATGCTTACAAAATAACAATGCTTTTTGACTCTCAAAGATAATTCACTGCAAAAGTTGCATGTTATGAATATTTCAGTAGCATTAGCTGTGGTATCATGCTTTCAGACATTACTGAGAATAAGAGTAATCAGGCTGTGATCCTTTTTTTAATGGGATATTACACATCTGGCTGAGATGGAGTATCTGCACACAAATCACTCATTGGAGTGCTGCACCTGCAATTTGAAACGATGGTAACTACAGGTGGAATACATAGATTAGCTGTAATCCATGAGTGATTTACTGCAGCTCGGCCATAAACATATAGTAGCAACCTTAGTGATTAGCTGACATGTAAATATGTAATAGTTAACATCCTGTATTTTAAAAATAATAAGCAGTTCATAAAATGTCTAATTTAAACAGGTAATATATTTATTAAAGCACCACTTCAGAATTTGTTTTTTTTTATTGCAGGGCTGGACTGGAGCTTCTAATCTAAGATCGCTGCGACTAAATACGTTTACCATTCCGCCATCTTCATCTCTTCTCGTCGCTGCTCTGGTCAAGTGGCGCTATCTTGTAACTGCAACCTCTGATTCGCCGTAAATCAGAGGTAATGTCATAAGTGATCAATTCAAGTCCATGAGAACCAGAATGAGGCTCTCATAGACTTGCATTGAAAAGTAACCTCCGTTTTGCTCCATGAAACACTGGAGCGAGTCGGAAACTCACATACAGCTGGGGACCGACCAGAGTAGCAGTGCTAGAAGGTGAAGATGGAGACTGGTAAGTATTAGACTAAGGGCAAGGACCTTACATCAGTAGCAATAACAAAAAAAAAAAGCTGGAGTGGTGTTTTAAGTAATTCAACAATTACCAAAATCTTATAATGATTAATAAAGTAAAAACAACACTAAAAAGACAAAGGGGTAGATCCAAATTATATAGTAGTCTACATCAAAAAGCCACCTAATACAGACACTAAAACTAACAGTATTGGTTATCATGATTAATGTCATATCCGTATTACATCAATATAATCGCAATCCTCAAAAATATTGCATAATGATCAAGTGGTAATTCTGTCCATTTAGATATTAGAATAACCTGAAACAAATGAGTGCAGCAGAAAAAGTAATGAGAAATCTTAAAATAATGATTAGAGAGAAAAGTTCTCTGCCAGTAACACACCAGTCTGTCATTCATGATGAGTATCTTACATCTTTTTAATGGAATTATAATAGAGATTTGACATTTTAAGCAATGTGGATGTGCCATTCTACCCTAGTAAATCTATATTGAGTGTGACTTTAATACCTTTTGGGACACCAGTAGGGATGAGCGAACCCATGCAGTAAAGTTCAGGGTTTGTACCGGATACCTGGTGTCATGGGGTCAAACTCGAACACCAATATTTAAAAGGAGGACATGTCCGACTTCGGAGTTAGAGAGCTGTTTGTATGCTAATAAAGTTTGCTGAAAGGCTGCAGCGCAATCAGCAAGCTTTATTGCATAGTGAAGATGTCTGTATGCTCTTGCAAACAACTTAAATAAATAGCTTCAAAAAAATTATGTTGGATCCCGTTTTTTTGATAACCAGTGCAGGTAAAGCAGATAGCTGGGGGCTGCGGCACCTCAGCTGTCTTCTTTCCCTTGGCTGGTTAATAAAAATAGAGAGGTCCCCACATCGTTTTTTTTACATTATTTAAATAATTTTAAAAAATCTGCATGGTGTCCCCCCTGTTTTTGATAACCAGTCAAGGTAATGCATACAGTTGTGGACTAATACTCTCAGGTTAGAAAGGCCCATAGTTATTTTGCTCTTCCCCACCTAAAAATAACAGCCCACAGCCACCCCAGAAGTGGCACATCTATTAGATGCGCTTTGCCCAGCTTTTCCCGATTGCCGTGGTGTGGAGGCAGTCATAATCATACTTTTTGGGGTTAATGTCAGCTGTGAATTGACAGCTGGTATCAAGCTTTCAGGTTAGTAATGGATATGTGTCTATCAGACACCATTATTACTAACCCAGCAAGTGGAGAGTTAAAAAACACACACAGGAAAAAAATAGTTTATTCAAATAAAAACTCCCCCCATTCCCTTGTTCACAAATGTATTAATTAAAAAGAAGTCCATGAAATATTGATTTAATCCAATGGTGTATTGTCCTACAACAATCATTGATTCCTACGGAGATTTATTCTGAGAGCATCCTCATAACGAGGCTCCATAAATCACTCCCAGTCAGTGGCAGACACAAAATTTCTCACTCATGAGAAATTCCGTACCTGTGACTGCAAGTGACTGATGCAGCCTCGTTTTCAGAATGTTCTCAGAAAAAGGCTCCATAGGTCACTCCTGGTTAGCGGCGGACCCAAAATTTCTCACACTCATGAGAAATGTCATGCCTGCGACTGCGAGTGACTTATGGAGCCTCATTTTCAAAACATTCTCAGAAACTGGCTCCATAGGTCACCTCCAGTTAATGGTAGGTACAGAATTGCTCACAAGCATGAGAAAGTCTGGAGTGACCTATGGAGCTTTGTTTGAGAACGTTCTCAGAACAAAGCTCCATGGGTATCAATGGGTGTCATGGGACATTGCACCATTGATTACTTTGGTACTTCAGTTATTTCATTTTAATTAATAAATTGCTGAACGAGGGAGTGTGGGGAGTCTTCATTCAAATAAACTATTTTTTTTCTGTGTGTATTTTTTAACTCTTCAATTGCCGGGCTAGTAATGGGAGTGTCTAAGAGACTCCTCCCCATTACTAACACGTGAACTTGTTGTCAGCTGTCAAATCACAGCTGACATCAACCCCAGAGTTTTACCTCGATTGTCACTCCACCAGGGCAATCAGAAAGAGTCAGGCAAAGTGCTGGAATTGGCGAATCTAATGGATGTGCCACGTCTGGAGCAGCTGCAGGCTGCTATTTTTAGGCTGGGAAGAGTCAAATAACCATCGGTCTTCCCAGCCTGATACTACCAGCCCCCAGGTATCTGCTTTACTTTGGTTGGTTATCAAAAATAGGGGGACCCCATGCCATTTTTTTAAATTATTTAAATAAATAATTTGAAGAAATAAAAAGGCTTGTGATGTCCCTCTGTTTTTTAGATAGATAGCTGAGGGCTGCAGCCCACAACTGTCAGCTTTACCTGCACTACTTATGAAAAATAGAAATCACAGAGTAGGTAGAGAAGTCGGGCTAAATGCTGCGCTAAAAACCACAAATCCAGGAGATGTAGTAAATTCTTTCCTTTATTTACACAGGTCTAGGTTACCTGTGTAAATAAAGGAAAGAATTTACTACATCTCCTGGATTTGTGGTTTTTAGCGCAGCATTTAGCCCGACTTCTCTACCTACTCTGTGATTTCTATTGCACCTTCGGGGCTGCGGCTGACCACCTTATGCATTCATTTGCTATATGCCTGTAAAGGAGTTGTGCCTGTCACAACTTCAATAGGTCAGTACCTGTCTTACCTTTGATACCCACCTGTCTACCAGATAAGACCCTATTTGCGCTTTTTCTCCACAGCTCTGTTTTGATACTTATGAAAAATAAGAGGGAACCCATGCAATTTTTTTTATTCCCTGTCTACATTTGTTTGCAGGGCAATTGTTTTACTCTTCCCCCCCCATTTTGCTTGTTTTTGCATTCAGGGTCCGGGATCAAATACAGATCAAGTCCAGGTCCCGAACCAAACTTTTAACTAATGTCTGGCCAAATTCAATCTTTCTGGGGTCTGCTCATACCTAGACACTAGTTAATCAATTTGTAATGTTTTTGAGGCATGTGCTTTTATTGATGCAATATGGATTGAACATTTATCATTCATGACCAGTTTGGCTAGTGATGAGAGGTTGTTTGTGTCTCTGTATTAGGGGGCTTTTTTTTGTAGTCTCCTATATGATATTGATCATACCCCTTATATATGACTTTTAGCCTGTTTTTTCCTAAATTATTGATTATATACTCAAATACTTAAATGCTTTTAGTAATTGTGGAATTGCTTAATAAATACATTACCTATTTACATTTCTTATTCTATTCTGGTGACCCTGTAAGAAGGTCTATGATTTAGATTATATCATGAATTGTAATTTTTGTTTGTTTAAAGGGAACCTGTCACCAGGTTTTTCCCTTATGTGCTGCGGCCACCACCAATGAGCTCTTATATGCAGAATTCCAGAATGCTGTATATAAGAGCCCAGGTCAATCTGTAGAACATAAAAAACACATTTATAATACTCACCTTAGGGGCGGTCTGGTCTGATGGGTGTCGATGCTCTCAGTCTGGCGCCTCCTCTCTTCTTGTATTTGCCATTATCTTGCCCAGCCCCATGTGCATGATGCGTCCTGCGTCATTTACAGAGAGGCCTCCATTGCTATCCTGTGCAAGTGTACTTTGATCTGCCCAGCTGAGGGTAGATCAAAGTACTGTAATGCGTGGGCGCGAGATAAGATCAAAGACCGCCCGCATATGCACACTACAGTACTTTGAACCGCCCTCAGACAGTGTGCCTGCACAGGAGCACAATGGAGTCCTCTCTCTGAATGACACAGGACACATTATGCACACAAGGCTGGGCAGGAGGACGGAGATCGCACAAGATAGAGGAGGCACCATTCCAAGAGCAGCGAAACCCATCAGACAAGATTGTCCCCCAGGTGAGTATGATAAAAGTATTTTTTACATTCTACAGAGCAGCCTGGGCACTTATATACAGTATTATATAATACTGTATATAAGAGCTCACTTGTGGTAGTTCCCTTTAAAGGTTATAAAATGTACCTGAAAAATGGAAAAAGAAATATTTCTCTTTTCGGCTATCATGTATTCATATGTATCATAAAGCCATGTCTTTGGCTTATCTACATTCTGATGTTTATAAGTCTGTGAATTCAATTAAAAATTAGTATGTGTTAATGTAAATAATTACTTAGAGCAAAAGAAGAAATAAATGCTCCTGGTCTCCCCTATTAGTAAATAAAAGAAATCGAACTCTATTTCATCACCGCAATAAAGATTCGTTTACTACATGTTATATTAATACTACTGTATCGTCAACTGAGTTTTGGTACATATTTACAGTCAAATACATGCTATCAATGCTGCCAAATGTAATATCGCGCAAATAAAAATCTGCAGTAGAAATGCAGATTTGTCATGATTTGTTGCATTTAAGGCATGTTTCCGTATTTTTGCACCAGAAACTCAGTAAATGGCACATACTGTAGGTTACTGATTGTTTAGGAATCCCAAGCGCCTATACAGGATCTCAAAAATCTCTGCTACACACAATACCATTGTAATTACAGTAAATGTATACATTGCAATTAGGAAGATTGTTTTCTCAAAATGTTCTGGGACCATGCACCTGGTTAAATTATATTTCTTATCAAGGCTTCCTGCATCACATTTAAAGATTGGATTAACTTGAAATCCAAAAAGATGACTTTGTAGCCAAAAGGCTACTACTTCCAAAGTGATCCTTAACAGTACAGAGATGATATAAAAAACAGTGTAAACAGGCTTCTGGAGGATATCTTCTTGATCTATACTCTTACAGGCTGCATAGAGATGAAAAACTGCTCCTGGGACTAACACAGTAACAAGCTGTAAGGCCCAAAATACCTGTAGAGAAAAAAAAAGAGAACTTTTTAATATGCTGTGTGCAATAACAAACTGAAAATATTTGGAAAATAATCTTAGAATTAAACATACATTTATTAGACACATCATCCTTTTTGAGACCTAAGTAGTAAAAATGAATTATATTTAAACTGACAAGCGAAGTAACAATGTTTTGAATGTTTCACTTTCAGGCTCCATATCTCACCATCTATACCTTTGAAAGTGAGACTACCATCATTTTATAGACAATCATCTTGGCTATCTCATACATAAATTTGACATGCAACTCTTTAGCATATGATTGATTATGCTGATTCTTCTCATGTCACTGCATTGTTACTGTTTTGCTCCTAAAAATCTAAATTTTAATTGTTATTATTTTGTTATTATTTTGTAAATCCACCTTTGAACACTGCCTGAAACCTCCTGGGCATACTCTTGATCTGATTCAAGCATGTCTTGACCAAAATTCCAGGTCTCTTCTACACATCGCCAATGCTGGTCGACTCATTTGGGTATGTATACAGCTTCTTCTTCAACTCTACCCACAAGTGTTTGATTGGTTTGAGGTCTGAGGACTGTGGGGGCCAATCAAGCACCTCTTCTACATTCTCATTGAACAATTACTTTCCCAATCTCGACATATGCTTCAGGTCGTTGTCATGCTTGAACACTATGTTGTCCTTTTAATACCCATAGTATTTGAGTGTACAGTCATGGCCAAAAGTTTTGAGAATGACACCAAAATTATATTTTCACATGATCTGTTGCCCTCTGGTTTTTAATTGTGTTTGTCTGATGTTTACATCACATACAGAAATATAATTGCAATCATATTATGAGTACCAAAAGGTTATATTGATAGTTAGAATGAGTTAATGCAGCAAGTCAATATTTGCAGTGTTGACCTTTCTTCTTCAGGACCTCTGCAATTCTCCCTGGCATGCTCTCAATCAACTTCTGGATCAAATCCTGACTGATAGCTGTCCATTCTTGCATTAGCAATGCTTGCATCTTGCCATAATTTGTTGGGTTTTTTTTGTCCACCCGTCTCTTGATGATTGCCCACAAGTTCTCAATGGGATTAAGATCTGGGGAGTTTCCAGGCCATGGACCCAAAATCTCTATGTTTTGTTCCATGAGCCATTTAGTGATCACCTTTGCTTTATGGCAAGGTGCTCCATCATGCTGGAAAAGGCATTGTTGGGTGCCAAACTGCTCTTGGACAGTTGGGAGAAGTTGCTCTTGGAGGACATTCTGGTACCATTCTTTATTCATGGCTGTGTTTTTAGGCAAGACTGTGAGGGAGCCGATTCCCTTGGCTGAGAAGCAACCCCACACATGAATCATTTCAGGATGCTTAACAGTTAGCATGAGACAAGACTTGTGGTAGCGCTCACCTCTTCCTCTCCTAATAAGCTGTTTTCCAGATGTCCCAAACAATCGAAAAGGGGATTCATCTTAGAAAATGACTTTACCCCAGTCCTCAGCAGTCCACTCCCTGTACCTTTTGCAGAATATCAGTCGGTCCCTGATGTTTTTTCTGGAGAGAAGTGGCTTCTTTGCTGCCCTCCTTGAAACCAGGCCTTGCTCAAGCAGTCTCCGCCTCACAGTGCGTGCAGAAGCACTCACACCAGCCTGCTGCCATTGCTGAGCTAGCTCGGCACTGCTGGTAACAGTTTTAAGATACGGTCCTGGTGTTTGCTGGTCCTTCTTGGGCGCCCTGGAGCCTTTTTGGCAACAATGGAAGCTCTCTCCTTGAAGCTCTTGCTGATGCGATAGATTGTTGACTGAGGTGCAATCTTTGTAGCTGCGATACTCTACCCTGTTAGGCCATTTTTGTGCAGAGCAATGATGGCTGCACGTGTTTCTTTAGAGATAACCATGGTTAACTGAAGAGAAACAATGATACCAAGCACCAGCCTCCTTTTCAAGTGTCCAGTGGTGTCATTCTTACTTAATCATGACTGATTGATCGCTAGCCCTGTCCTCATCAACACCCACACCTGTGTTAATGGAACAATCACTAAAACAATGTTAGCTGCTCCTTTTAAGGCAGGAATGCAATGATGTTGAAATGTGTTTTGGGGGTTAAAGTTCATTTTCTTAGCCAATATTGACTTTGCAAGTAATTGCTGTTAAGCTGATCACTCTTTATGACATTCTGGAGTATATGCAAATTGCCATTAGAAAAACTTAAGCAGTAGACTTTGTAAAAATTAATATTTGTAGCATTCTCAAAACTTTTGGCCATGACTGTACAAAGTAACTCGTCTTGTAGGATACTCACATATAGCTCAGCATTGAGATCAACCTCAATCCTGGTCAAGTACACAGTGACTTTGGCTGTGAAACAACCCCATATCATCAGGCTTCCTCCAGTGAATTTGACAGTTCCTTCAAATTCTTGATCCATTTAGCCCATATTACCCTTGTCTCTTCTAGACCCATTTTCACCCATCAGTGCCCAGTCTATTGACTTGCATCTCATCACTCCAAATGATCCATTTCTAATCTTCTACGGTCAACTTTTCGTACTTTTTTGCAAATTTGAGCCAACACTTGTTATGTTGCTATTTAAGACAAGGCTTCTTCACCTGTTTTTGGGCCACCATTCCAAACTTGTGTAACCTACGTCGCATGATGCTTGCATGGACGTCTGTGATCTCACAATTATGAAGCATACGAGCCACTTCTACTGCCGTGTTTCTCGTGCCAGAACCGATAGAACTTGTGAAGAGCCAACTTGATAACTCCAATATTTTGCCTGGACGTCCATCTCTTAAAGGATTGACGGACTTAATTTCATAGTCTTCCAATTGTCATGGTACTCACATGATGCAGTTTGGCAATTTCATTGACCGAGAGACCGCTATTGATTAGCTGAATGATGCCATTTCTCTTTTCTTGGGAAATCTTGCTATTAGGGACTGTAACAACAGGTTTTAATTTGTTGTATACAGTAAGAAAATGATTTTTCCACCACCAGGAGCAAAACAGTAACAATGCAGTAACATGATAATAATCTGCGTAACTAATCATATGGTAAATAGATATAAGGTAAATTTATGCATGAGACAGCCTAGTTGATTGTCTACAAAATGAAGGTAGTCTCACATTAGAACCTGTAATGGATGGTGAGATATGGAGCCTGAAATTCAAAAGTTTAAAACATTGTCATCCTTTCCTTGTCAGTGAAGTCTGGAAAAGCGCTTTAACCCCTTTTACTACAGTGAACTATCAATTATGTTACCATTAACCTCCATGTAGCTGTAGACTATAGACCACAAGGAATTTTCTCATTAAAATTTCCCTTCCAGACACGACAAAATAATATACTTATTGCTGTTGGGTTTTTTTTATATCTTTTACAACATTATAAGCGATTTGTCAGCAGGCTTTCATACCCAAATTATGTATATGCGTATGTAGCTTTTTCAAAGACATGTTAAGCAATACCTTACACAGTCCATTTCTCAGTTATTGAGAAATCTTCTTTTAAAATTGATACGTAAATGACGCTATGTACTATATATGAAGTCTCTGTCACTCCAGTTCTATTTTCTGCCCAGTGCCCCCTCCTCCTGCTTATTGATGGCTTCTTTGTAGAAGTTATACAGCACAAATTCTCTCAGTTAAGCAGGAGGAGGTAACGCTGGGCGGAAAAAAGAATTGAAGTGACAGAGGCTTCAGATCTGCAAATAGCTCTTCAGGTTCATTTACATATCAATTAAAATGCTGATTTCTCAGGAACAGAAGAATAGACTGGCCATGTAAGGCTATGTGCGCACGTTGCGTTTTTTCCCGCGTTAACGCTGCGTTTTGAACTGCAGCGTTTCAGTGCCAAATTGCATGCGTTCTGCTTCCCCAGCAAAGTCTATGAGAAGTCCGAAAATTCAATGCACACGCTGCGGTTTTAAACGCAGCGTTTTGGATGCCAAAAATCGCTGCGGAAAAAAAAGCAGCATGTCACTTCTTTTGTGCGTTGTAGCTGCGTTCTCCAACCATTGAAATCAATGATGTGGGTCAAAACGCAACCAAAATGCACTTGAACTGCATTTTTGTTGCGTTCCGCATGCTTTTTTGACAAGCAAAACGCAGGTCTTTTCAGTCTCTCTCTGTGGATGTCGGTCAATCTCTGTCTGTCTGTCGGACGGTCTCTTTCTCTGTCAGTTGGTCGCACTGTCTGTCTCTCTCTTTCTGTCCGTCGGTCTCTCTCTCTCTGTCTCTCTCTCTGTCCGTCGGTCGGTCTCTCCCCTCTCTCATACTCACCAATCCCCGATCACCAGCGCGGCACTGCACGGCTGTCACAAAGCTCTGGCGGCTTTTCCTCTTTTGAAAATGGCGGCCGCTCATTATTCAATCTCGTATTCCCTGCTTTCCCCGGTAACCGGTGCCTATGATTGGTTGCAGTCAGACACGCCCCCACGCTGAGTGACAGCTGTCTCACTGCAACCAATAACAGCCACCGGTGGGTAGGTCTATATCGTGCAGTAAAATAAATAAATAAACAATTTTAAAAAAACGACATGCGGTGCCCCCCAATTTTGATACCAGTCAGGTTAAAGCCACACGGCTGAAGGCTGGTATTCTCAGGATGGGGAGCTCCACGTTATGGGGAGCCCCCCAGCCTAACAATATCAGCCAGCAGCTGCCAAGAATTGCCGCATCCATTAGATGCGACAGTCCCGGTACTCAACCCGGCTCATCCCGAATTGCCCTGGTGCGGTGGCAATCGGGAAAATATGGAGTTAATGGCAGCAGCCCATGGCTGCCACTAAGTCCTAGGTTAATCATGGCAGGCGTCTCCCCGAGATACCTTCCATGATTAACCTGTAAGTTAAAGAAAATAAACACATATACCCGAAAAAATCCTTTATTTGGAATAAAAGACAAAAAAAAAATCCCTCTTTCACCACTTTATTAACCCCAAAATACCCATCCAGGTCCGGGGTAATCCACACGACATCCCATGATGCTCTCAGCTCTGCTACATGAAGCTGACAGGAGCGGTCACAGACCAGACCGCTCTCTGTCAGCTCCACGCAGCAACTGAAGTCAGCCGCACGATCAGCGATGACGTAAGTCAGGTTACCCGCAGCCACCGCTGGATCCTCCAACTGTGACAGCAAGTCACCCAAGTGACTGAAGTGAGCTGCGCGATCAGTGATAACATCACAGGTGAGTTGCGATCTCGGGTGGAGGACTCCAGCTGGCTGCGGGTAACCTGAGTGACGGCAGCGCTGATCGCTCTGCTCACTTCAGTCACTCAGGGGATTAGCGGTCATCGGTGAGTCCTTCACGGGTGACCGCTAATCAGGATGCGACACACAGACAGAGCCGCGGTATGACAATGAAGTCGGGTGAAGATCACTCTGTCTGCTGTCAGCGAGCATTTAGCAGAGCTCAATTGCCGTGGGACCGCACTGCAAAAATGCATACAAAATGAATGCAAAATGCATACAAAATGCATGCATTTTGGATGCATTTTTTGATTACAAACGCAGTGTTTACAGTTTAAAGGTTGCGTTCTTTTCCGCACTGTTATGAACGCAACGTGCACATATACCCTAAGGGCTCATGCGCACGTAACTGCTGAATATTCTGCAGCGATTTGATAGCACATGTACGCGTCAAATCACTGCAGAAACACTGCATAATGGATGTAGTTTTTCTGTACAAAAAAAGTCGATTTCATGCGCTATGGCTGCTGCCCCCACCATAGACAGAGTGGGAGTTGCATCCAAGGTTCACGGAATATTTGACATGCTCATTTTATGAACGCATGGATTTGGGTCCAAATTTTAGCATCCAAATCGCTGTGTTCATAAAAGCAACATGCAACAAGCACTTCTCATGCACAATCTACATAGATTGTGCAGGGGACGCAGGATGCATGCATTTACGCTGCAGTGCAATATGCAGCGGAAATGCATGCAATTACGCAATGTGCACATCAGCCCTAAAGGTATTGTTAGATTTGTCTTTGAAAGCGCTATCTGCACATATAAAGAGTTTGGGGGGTGAAATCCTGCTGACAGATTCACTTAAGTAATTTCTTGTATAAAAGCTGATTTGCTGTAGCCACTTAACAATGTGATGGAGGTGTGGTATTTCACTCCATACACAAGCGTATTTACTCATACCTTTCCAAAGGAGCAATTTAATGGAAGACTCCTATAACTTTACACTATATATCTTCTATGTTTTTGTCATAATAATATATCAGAAAAGGTTACACTTGTGGTCTGGTTATGTGTTACACCCTTACTGGCATCCACATGCTGTCCTGCCTCTCTCCTGGTGGGGTTACTGGCACTCTCAGCTTCCTGGTCACACTACTCCATCTCCGGTCCATGCTGCTGTTTCCTGGGCTTTGTGCACGCTGCACAGGTCTCCCTTTTTTTTAATGGGCCAGTACACCCTAACCTGGAAGTACTTCTCAGCCTATCGCTGAGAAGCATCAGGTATTTAAGGCATGCTCCCCTGGATGGTGCCTGGGCAATATGGTCTATAAGTTGCTAGTCCTCAGGTCCCTTTGTGCTGCCATTGCTGTTGCTGTGCTACGCGTTTTATAATTGATTCATATATGTGTTCCAGTGCATGTCAAAGTCAGCTGGTTCTGCAACTATCCATACCATAATTGCTGTCACAAACCATCCAGACAGGCTGCTGCTATGATATTGGTCTTTGCTGTTGCAATTATCCACACCGGTCAGGTTCTACAATACTGTCCGCCACAGCTGCAACTATCCAGTCCGGCTACTGCTACATCCATCCATTTCAGCCAAACCTGTGGCACCAGCTGCCAAGGTACTGTGATCCCCTGGGGCTGCTCACGTCGGCTACCTACCAGCGTGTTAGCCCCCTGTGGCTTTAGTGAAGACTCAGTAGCCATTCAGGTACTCTTCTCTAGGTTAGTGACCGGTCCTTGGTTCAGTGGATCCACTACTAACCCCTTGCTCACCTGCGAGCATTACACTATGTAATTAAGCCAGACCATGACAACCATCACTGCTAAAGTAACAAGCCTGATGAATGATGCTCCTTTTAGATCCAATACACTTTAATTCCTTAGGGAGTAAGCCCAATTTTTCATAATGGAATGTTTCAATTAATATGGTAATAACTCTGCAATGCCTCAGCATATCTGACTGATTCTGAAATTTCTCTTTTGTGATACATTCTACTTTGTTAGCAGTAAATTTAGGTTGATATGTTTCGTATTAATATATGTAAAAAGAAATTATAATTTTGATACCCTTAAACCAGATAGTCACACCAAACAAAAGATTAGTAAATAGCATTTACCCTATGTCTTCTTTACCTCAATACCATTTTTCAAATGTCTTTTTAGTTTGATAGAATGTTAGAAAAGCCAACAGTTAGAAAGAAATTTTTATTCTTTTCAAGGAAAGTTTCAAAATTAATATTTTTAGGGGCCTATTCAGTTTTGAAGTGAGTTTAAAGGGCCTATATATTGTAAACCCCCAAAAGTGATAACGTATTAAGAATAGTAGTCCCCAAAGTATTCAAAACTGCTATTAGGACTTTTGTTAACCCTTCCAGCACTCCCTCTCTCAACCATCTAGATGCTGCTGCTGCTATTGACAGCAGCATCTAGGGGGATGATTGCCCCTGAATGGTGTAACACTGATGATGGCCAACCATGGCTTTATCACCTACTAACCTACTAGGGCTATTCTTTTATTCCTTAAGTAAAGGCCCCTTTACACACTGAAACTTTCTAGCGATCCCACCAGCGATCCCAACCTGGCCGGGATCGCTACAAAGTCTCTGGTGAGCTGTCAAACAGGCAAACCTGGCCAACGATGCAACAGCGATCCGGACCTGCAGAACGACCTAGCTAGTCATTGGGGACGTTGTAAAGCAGCTTTTTCAAAGGGAAGTCGCTAACGAAGTCGCTGTAAAGTCCCCTTTACACACTAAAACTTTGCTGCACAGCGGGAAACAAAGGACCAAAGAATGGTCCTGAACGATTTGTAGCGATCACAACTTCACAGCAGGGGCCAGGTCGCTGGGGAGGTCGCTATTACGTCACAAAACCGGTGACGTTACAGCGATGTCGTTTGCGATGTTGCAGTGTGTAAAGCCACCTTAAGTTTATTGGCAGTGACTGAAGGATTGATAGATAAAGTTACCTATACACTACAATAGCTTTTGACATCACTTTTAATTGGTTAGCAATTGCTGTGGATCCTGCTACATGCATGTATGCGTGGCTGAAAACAGATGTTTCAATATTGATTATGATGCCACTGCTAGACACCTCTGATAGCTGGTTATGTTTCATGGTAAAAAAAAGATTACAACATGCCCATTTCTACATTTGACCTTTCTTCTACCCAATGTCTGGTATAGGGGGTGGGGAAACTTGGAAAGTCTACACACATTAGGTAGTTGAGCAGTTTTACTGACACTGGCACATTCAGTCATACATCTAATGGTCAAATAGTAGCCAAATACCCATCAATAATACTGATAAGGAGGCAGATAACACCTAAGCAAGTAAAAGTGGATACAAATATAATTTTTATGTGCGCTACTATTAATCATATAGATTCTTGTGTATGGACCGAAAGTTAGTGTTTCAGCCAAGCCTCATTAGGAGTCTTCTAGGACTTTCATATACATAACCCTGTGTAAATCAGAGTCAGTATGAGCAATGTACATGGTACAACAGAGAACGGTAAATAGGTAGATTAATCAGAAATTAATCACACTGTACTGTGCCTGATGTATATTACAATCAAATAAAATTTTTGAAAATCCTCAAGTGCTTCTTTTATTAATTTTACTATTACAATATATTGTTGGTGTTTCTTAATTTGGTTGATGTACAATACAAAATTATATTGTGGTAGTTTGTTCTGATTAGCCAATAAAGGTATCACACCTAGAATGCTTTTGTCATTTTTGGGCAAAATAAAATTCTATAGCTATATGTAATTAAGAAATCTTCAACTTAGTTACATTTCACTTTCATTTGCACTCATTATTGCACCCGCCCAACTGCCATAGTGTTTTATTTGTACCAACCATGTTTTCTTACCTGTGGTGTTATCGGTCGAAATTGGTTGTAACAGTAGAGGTTTACTTCCCTTTTGTCAGGCTCACAACTGAAGTGCAAGGCTTCGTTTCCATATACAGCAAAACCCAGGACACCAAGAAAAAACATTCGCACAGATCCAAAGAAAAGGGTGTGGAACTGACCAATCACAGTTGGAGGTCTGAGCTTCAAAGATAATAATAATTTATAGGAACTAATCTTGTTAAAAATGAAAAAATGCATAATGTTCTACTATTATTATTATTATTATTATTATTATATTTCAATTTATTATTAGAAAAAGATTTCTTGAAGAAATACAACTTACATACATTCTTCAATGATCGCATGTTATTACAGGTTTTGTCATTGTTGTGCAATAATCACACATACAAAATAGTTAGACTACATTCAATATACTAATTGTACTGGGAAAAAAAAGTCCACAGTATGCTCCTGTAGCCAATGTGGCTCTGGAGGCCTCGATTGCTTATTGTATTATGTCAAAGAGGAGTCAGCAATGTAGGAAAATAAAGCATCAGATTTATCCATTGTTGTCCAACATACAGTTGATAGAAATTTCCAGATACACCCTAGCAAATAAATAACTACAGGCTGTACCACACTTTTTAGGAACATCACAGCGTGCTTTACCTTCTGGAAAACAAATATCTAGTTAGATAAAATATTAGTATAAAGCCAAAAGACTAAACACTTTCTACAACACCTAAAGCCAAAAGTCTAACAACTTTCCTCAACACCTGGACCAAACCAAACACTATTTTTAACTTATCACCTAAATCTCCTAATTACATTGTAAAAAATCATTTTTGTAATAAAACGAAACAATAGCCATGTTAACTTGCAATTCCTCAGTATTGACCGAGACAACCATTAAAGTAAAAAGAAACCAGCATGAGGTTGAGGAAAATGCTATGCTGTCACTTAATACTTACACATCCTTCATAGAAATTCTTGATATAATTTAAAGACATATCTTGTAAAATATTATCTCGGTGTAAATCTGAAGTAATTCATGTCTCTCATTGCCAATTTGCTGTCACCGGAACCCAGTTCAGTGTTATTGCTCTCTCATGACCCTTGCTGTAGAAAACTCTTGTAACTGCACATTTCTCTTTTATCTCTAGGCCCCAATCAATTTACTCTCTCAGGACAAAAAAAAACAACAAAACAAAGCATAGTACATGTGGTCAGCTCTATAATTCCCAACAAACTCTGTCAGCAGAAACCCCAACACAATTCTAAGGTAAGAATACAACAGTTATATGTAGATCTTTGACATTGACAGATCTTCCACCCTTTTATTCCTAGAAAGCAATTTTAAATTACTAAGTAAAGAAACAAACAAGACATTTTTAATTAAGATAGATAGTGGTTAGATAGAGTGATTAGATATAGTAATTAGAGTGATTAGAATGATTAGATAGAGGGATTAGATATTGATTAGATAGTGATTACATATAGTAATTAGAGTGATTAGATAGAGGGATTAGATAGTGATTAGTGATTAGATAGTGATTAGATATAATAATTAGAGTGATTAGATAGATGGATTAGATAGTGATTAGATAGATAGTGATTAGATAGTGATTAGATATAGTAATTAGAGTGATTAGATAGAGGTATTAGAAAGTGATTAGATAGAGTGATTAGATATAGTAATTAGAGTGATTAGAATGATTAGATAGAGGGATTAGATATTGATTAGATAGTGATTAGATATAGTAATTAGAGTGATTAGATAGAGGGATTAGATAGTGATTAGTGATTAGATAGTGATTAGATATAATAATTAGAGTGATTAGATAGATGGATTAGATAGTGATTAGATAGATAGTGATTAGATAGTGATTAGATATAGTAATTAGAGTGATTAGATAGAGGTATTAGAAAGTGATTAGATAGAGTGATTAGATATAGTAATTACAGTGATTAGAATGATTAGATAGAGGGATTAGATATTGATTAGATAGTGATTAGATATAGTAATTAGAGTGATTAGATAGAGGGATTAGATAGTGATTAGTGATTAGATAGTGATTAGATATAGTAATTAGAGTGATTAGATAGATAGTGATTAGATAGTGATTAGATATAGTAATTAGAGTGATTAGATAGTGATTAGATAAATAATGATTAGATAGATTGATTAGATATAGTAATTAGAGTGATTAGATAGAGGGATTAGATAGTGATTAGATAGTGATTAGATATAGTAATTAGAGTGATTAGATAGAGGGATTAGATATTGATTAGTGATTAACTAGTGGTTAGATATAGTAATTAGAGTGATTAGATAGATGGATTAGATAGTGATTAGATAGATAGTGATTAGATAGTGATTAGATATAGTAATTAGAGTGATTAGATAGAGGGATTAGATAGTGATTAGATAGTGATTAGATAGAGTCATTAGATATAGTAATTAGAGTGATTAGCTAGAGGGATTAGATAAATAATGATTAGATAGATTGATTAGATATAGTAATTAGAGTGATTAGATTAATATATATAGAGTGATTAGATAGATATATAGATAGATAATACAAATAAAATTACATTTTCTCAGGATTTTATACCCTTGAGAACATTTAAATTTGACCTTAAAATAGTAACACAATTATTTGAGTTTTTACCTTACATATAACAGAAACATGGAGTTTCCTACATTGAAAAGTAAATATTTGATTAAGGCTGCTATCTTCTTAGAGTATGACACTTTTATTGTATATATAACTTTTAGACTAATTTACATAAAACATTATGCAAATGTATCAAAGGTAAAATAAAAAAACTGATCTTATAAAGTGATTAGCGTGAGTTTGCATTACTATGTTAGAAAGTCATATACAGATTTTGTGATTATAAAATATAGGTTACTCACCAACCTCAATCCAGGAGTCGTGTTGTTTGGACGACCCATTTATTCCTTCTTTGTGGTCACTTTCATCCTTTTTTCTTACAATTCCAAAGATGATCTGTATTCACAGAGCCAGAGAGAGCCATATAGCCACTATCACTGATCAGTAACTTGCACAAAAGTCATCAGTATTGGCTGCATAATTATCAATGTAATATCTAAAGGAACATTATATCCCAGTACTCTGATTGCATGTGTTGTGCCGTACTATTTACTAAGCCACAGAACAGGAACCATGTAGAACCACAATACAAAACTGCACTGTCATGAAAGCATCATGTGACTCTAGGACTAGTTTTGTGTACAAATGATAATGAACACAGCCTTATATAAAGAGGTATTCTCAAATAGTTCCTTGAGCAGCTCAAAGCAATGCAGTCTCCATACAGTATCCTTAATTCCTGGTATCTAACAGGGCAGGCTTTACCCCTTATACAACTCTAGTGAATAGTAAAACTGTAGTATTAGTAGATCAATAAAGCTTTTCTCAAGATCTGCTATAACACATTTAGCTATTAGTGGTTTATTCTGCAGTGTGCTCTGTAATCACTGTATTATACATAGGGATACCAGGGCACTTGAACAAGCACTCAGCCCCAAACAGCAAAAGCAGAGAGCTGGGGGTTGGTGAGCTGTGATTAGGAGACTTTCTCTGAAAGCTGTGGGTTGGTGAGCTGTGATTAGGAGAGATACTCTGAAAACTCCGTGCTAGGGATTTTTCAAGATTTATAATTGCCTCCTTCTTCAGAAGCTAATAGGGAGGGAGGTGAGCAGCTAACTGCTGTATAGAAATCAATGAGCTGGAGAGAGGTGACTGGTAACTTAGGAGTTAACTCCTCTTCTGTAATGTAGCGCAGCCAGAGCTTGGAGGCCAAGCTCCATGGAAACCAGCTGTACACTATAAAAAATAAAAGCTGTTATTACAGGTGAATAACAGTAGATGGAAAAAGCAAGTCAATGATACATTTTCATGCTAAATAATTAAAACGCTGTGCTAGAGTTTGTCTCCTTTACTGGAGAGACAATTTAAAACAATTTAAGAACTTGAGAATCCCCCTTTAACCAAGATGCTTCTGATCAACATTTAACCTCTTAATCAACATAATTCAGTGCATATTTTAAAATAAAATACTACCACTGACAAAATCATTAGTACTACATATAGATTTGTGTAAGTTGTATCATTTCTAGCATAAAAACAAGTGGATACAATCAGTCATTTACTCAAAACACCATAAGCAATCAATAAAAAGGTAAAAAAATTACATAATTAATCATTTGCTGGAAATAAGGCTAGGTAGGTTATTGACAATTGTCTAAAACGTGTAAATATGATCAATATTTAAAAAAATAAATGTTTTTCAAATAGTAGCATAATTTTTACATTTCAGTAATAAAAGTCTGATCCCATGTCAAAATGAAAAGAAAATTTAAGTTAAAGAGAGCAGAAGCTCTTAACAGAAATGACCAGTAAAGAGTTGTCAATATGATTCATTTAAGTTATATAAGAAATATATGATCAGGGTGTGCCCCCGGACACTTTCCGTTTTTGCGTTTTTGTTTTTTGCTCCCCTTCTTCCGAGAGCCGTAATTTTTTTATTTTTCTGTCACTCTTGCCATATGAGGGCTTGTTTTTTGCGGGATGAGTTGTACTTTTAAATGAAACCATCAGTTTTACCATATAATGTACTGGAAAATGGCAAAAAAATTCCAAGTGCGGAAAAATTGCAAAAAAAATGTGATCGTACAATAGTTTTTTGGATATTTTATTCACCGTGTTCACTATATGGTAAAACTGATGTATCTATGTGATGCCTCAGGTCAGTGCGAGTTTGTAGACACCAAACATGAATAGGTTTACTTGTATTTAAAGGGTTCAAAAAAATCACAAGCTTGTCCAATAAAAGTGGCGCACGTTTTGCGCCATTTTCCAAAACCCGTAGTTGATCTAATTTTTCGGGATCTATGGCTCAGTGTTGGCTTATTTTTTGCGTCTCGACCTGTTGTTTTTAACGGTACCATTTTTGCGCAGATGCTACGTTTTGATCACCTATTATTGCATTTTGCGCAAAATTTGCAGCAACCAAAAAATGTAATTTTGGCGTTTGGAAGTTTTTTGCCGCTACACCGTTTACTGATCAGATTAATTGTTTTTATATTTTGATAGATCGGGCATTTCTGAACGCGGCGATACCAAATACGTGTATATTTTTTATTTTTTTAACCCTTTAATTTTCAATGGGGTGAAAGGGGGGTGATTTGAACTTTTAGATTTTTTTTTATTTTTTTTTAATTTTTTAAAACTTTTTTTTAACTTTTTTTTTTATTTTACTAGTCCCCCTAGGGGGCTATAGCGATCAGCAATCCGATCGCTCTACCCTATCTGCAGATCACAGCTACAGAGCTGAGAACTGCAGATTTGATACTTTACTTTCAATGCCGGCTGTATTCCGGCATTGAGAGGAAGTTAGCTATAGGCATCATCACATGACCCTGTGCTACCATGGCAACCACAGAAAGTCACGTGATCATGTCACGTGACTTCCGATGGGGGCGGCGTAAGTCACTGTCATGGCGGCGTGCATATACATCTCGCTGCCATATTTTGGCAGCGAGATGTAAGGGGTTAATGGCCGCGGGTGGAATTGCTTCCACCCGCGACTAGCAGGCACACATGTCAGCTGTTGAAAACAGCTGATATGTGCGCGGATCGCCGCCGCCTTCCCACGGCAGGGGGCGGGGATTAACTGCACACGATCCATGACGTACCCAGTACGCCATGGGTTGTTAAGGGGTTAAAGTGCCTTATTTATAATATATTATGTAAACTGGTGTCTCCACAAACTGGCAGCCATATGGCACTGATCACGTGCTGAGCCGGCATTACTGCACCACTCTACAGGCCTTTGGTGAACAAATTGCCTTCTGCAATAGCCAAATGTTTCACATTTTCACTATCAGTCATGTGGGTCCTTTGCTTTTGTGCATAGTTGAGTAGCCTGGCTTTGCTTCCATGTTAAAGGTGTAGATTTTTAGCCGCAATACTTCTATGAAGACCACATATGGCAAAACCTCTCTGAAGAGTAAATGGGTGTAGCTGGGTCCTTCTGATTGCTGTCAGTTCTGAGATGATGGCAATGTTGGACATCTTCCAACTTCAAAGGGAAGCAGGCATAATGTGTCTTTCATTTGCTGGACTATGTTTCCTTGGCCGACCACTGCATCTATGGTCCTCAATGTTGCCATTTTTTTATTTCCTTAATGTTGAGAAATTCTGCTAGATACTTTTACATCATGGTTCCATCACAGAGATGTCTGATTTCCTCAACATGTATTCTTCAACAGAACAACAACCCCAAATATACAGCCAATGTCATTAAGAACTATTCTCAGTGTAAAGAAGAACAAGGAGTCCTGGAAGTGATGATATGATCTTCACAAAGCCTTGCTCTCCACATCGAGTCTGTTTGTGATTACATGAAAAGACATAAGGATTTGTCACAAGCGTACACCCGCAGATCTGTGGTAATATAAGATGTTTGGAACAACCTCCAACCGAGATCCTTTAAAAGCTGTGAGCAAGTTTTCCAGAAAGTATTAATGTTGATTTGAAGGCATGGGATATTTAGGGTTCTCTCTTGTTAATTGATAAAAATAAACTAGTGAAATCTCAGTTTTTGAAATTCTTACTTTGCAGCATTATTTCCACAGCTGTCTAAAACTGTTGTACATTACTGTATATGTATATAACTGATGTCGTAACAGAAATTACAATGGGAGTAGTAATAATAATAATAATAATAATAATAATAAAAAAAAAATAATAATATTTATTTTTAAATAGCGCCAACAAATTCCGCAGCGCTTTACGTTCAAATTGGGGCTCACAATCTAAATTCCCTATGAGTATGTCTTTGGAGTGTGGGAGGAAACCAGACCAGAGAACCCGGAGGAAACCCACGCAAACACGGAGAACATACAAACTCCTTGCAGATATTGTCCTTGGTGGGATTTGAACCTAGGACCCCAGTTTATTTCTGCTTGGTTTTCAAGGGATTTTCCACTTAATCAAAGGAGGACCCCAAATGCTTGTGTCTACCTAAGATAAGAAACAGCTCACCAACACTGCCCTGGTCTTGGTGCATTGGCTGCAGCGGTGATGCAAAAATGTTGGTGGTGTACATCACCATTACAGCTAATTACTAAGTTAAGTGGTTGTTCAGATGTCAACGGAATAAGCTAATGAGATAAGTGAACGGCTACAGCAGTGATGCGAGTTATCAATGTGACATAATCATTTCAGTGAGACCCAAGCGGCAGCAGATTGCCAGCTTTGGATCTGGCGATGGTGAGTTCCTGAACCCCCACTCATGACATAAACTTACATCATATGTTGTTTTCCTTGATTTGATGCAGGCTCAAACACTGAACCCGCATCTTTCTCCACACATGATGGCTGATTTAATTAGCCATCATGTGCCTCTAACAGCCATGGGTGAATCAAAGCTCCACCCGTGGCTATTATTCAGTTAAATCCTGCTGTCAATCACTGACAATAGGATTTAACATCCACCAGTGGCAAGCACATGATCCCTTGCTCCTATCAGTGTGCCTGTAATGTTATCACAGTGCTCGTATGGGTTGTCAAGACAACTGGGAGTCAGCTGATGACCCATGTTTCTGTCATGACAATCTTCGTGTGAATGCCAGCTGCAAGCCAGCATTCATAGGAGACCTGATTTCTGCTTTACAGAGCGATACTGATGTATTGCTCTGTATAGCACAGGTGATCGGACAATCCCAGCTTCAAGGGCACTAATTAATGCAATACAAAATAAAAAAAAGTTTTAAAAAATATGAAAAAATTAAAACACAAGTTCAAATCATCCCCCTTTTGCCCCATAGAAAATAAAACAATTAAAAAAAATTTCAAATGCACATATTGCTGCATTCAGAAATGTCCGATCTATTAATAAATTAATCCGATTAGTCAACGGTATAAAGAAAAAAAAAATCAAAACTCCAGAATTATATTTTTTTGAGGCCGTTACAACATTGCAACAAAATGCAATAAGAGGCGATCAAAACATTGTATCAACCCCAAAATGATATCAGTAATATCGTCAGCTGAGGGCACAAAAAATAAGTCCTCACACAGCATCAGATCCCAAAAAATAAAAATGATAGGTCTCGGAAAATGTCGACAAAAATAATAAAAAAAAAAACTTGTTATAAATTTCCTAATTTTTTTTCAGCACTTAAATAAGAAAAAAGCTTTACATGTTTGATATCTAGGAACTCATATTGAACTGGAGAAACATACAGCCCGGTTAGTATTACCCTTATAATGAGCATGGAAATATAAAATAACCCAAAAAGCAATTGTAGAATTGAACTTTTTTTTAGCAATTTCATAACATTTGCAATTTTTTTTGTTTTCCAGTACAATATATGGCAAAATGAATGGTGTCATTCAATTGTACAACTCATTCTGCAAAAAAGCAGGCCCTTACACGGCTATATTGAAAGAAAAATAAAGAAGATATGGTTCTTGGAAGAAGGAGAGGAAAAAACGAAATAAAAAAAATGGAAAATGGCCATGTCTTGAAGGGGTTAATCTGATTGTTATTGTTCTACTATCCTTATAGTGGAAAACGCTGTTAAACACAGTAGAAATATAATATTGTTAAACTGTGAGAGTTTTATAATGTAAATGTAGAATTATTGTTTATACTGGGAATACAAGAGGTATGTCAAACATCAGGGGCGGACATATTGGAGCAGCCTGTGCAGCCAAACAGGGCCCCAAGAAGTTGAGAGGCCCATTTCTGCCTCCAAAGTAGATCGAATTGTGCATTATGATGAGCTCTTGGCTGCAAACGGCCCATATATTGTTCTTGCACAGGGGCTTCTTCTGTCTGTGTCAACTAGTGTCAAACATAGTTGTGGGGACCCCTTCTAGAGGCCATTCATTACTCCTGCTTAGATGCAAGTAACATTTTTATGCCACCATGTACTGCTTATATAATAGGGGTGTTAATAGCTATCCTAGGTCACTTTTTAAATGGATCATGTCAAATCCATCAACTTTGAAAGTTCTCGACCTATAGATGGCAAGACATAATAAAAACATTGTCCTTTTGCAACTGGGGCTGGTATTGTTTCCGATTTGTCACAAATTGGAACACTATATATACTGTATATATATATATACATATATATATATATATACACACACATATATATATATATATATATATATATATATACACATATACATATATACACACACACGAACACACAGTGCCTTGCGAAAGTATTCAACCCCCTTGAATTTTTCAACCTTTTCCCACATTTCAGGCTTCAAAGATAAAAATTTAAAATTTTATGGTGAAGAATCAACAACAAGTGGGACACAATTGTGAAGGTAAATTATATTTATTGCTTATTTTACATTTTTGTAAAAAATAAAAAACTGAAAATTGGGGCGTGCAATATTATTCGACCCCTTTAAGTTAATACTTTGTAGCGCCACCTTTTGCTGCAATTACAGCTGCAAGTCGCTTGGGGTATGTCTCCATCAGTTTTGCACATCGAGAGACTGAAATTCTTGCCCATTCTTACTATGCAAATAGCTCGAGCTGAGTGAGGTTGGATGGAGAGCATTTGTGAACAGCAGTTTTCAGCTCTTTCCACGGATTCTCGATTGGATTCAGGTCTGGACTTTGACTTGGCCATTCTAACACCTGGATACGTTTATTTGTGAACCTTTCCATTGTAGATTTTGCTATATGTTTGGGATCATTGCCTTGTTGGAAGACAAATCTCCATCCCAGTCTCAGGTCTTTTGCAGACTCCAACAAGTTTTCTTCAAGAATGGTCCTGTATTTGGCTCCATCCATCCTCCCATCAATTTTAACCATCTTCCCTGTCCCTGCTGAAAAACAGCAGGCCCAAACCATGATGCTGCCACCACGTTTGACAGTGGGGATGGTGTGTTCAGGGTGATGAGCTGTGTTGCTTTTACGCCAAACATATCGTTTGGCATTGTGCCCAAAAAGTTCGATTTTTGTTTCATCTGACCAGAGCACATGTTTGGTGTGCCTCCCAGGTGGCTTGTGGCAAACTTTAAACAACACTTTTTATGGTTATCTTTGAGAAATGGCTTTCTCCTTTCCACTCTTCCATAAAGGCCAGATTTGTGCAGTATACGACTGATTGTTGTCCTATGGACAGACTCTCCCACCTCAGCTGTAGATCTCTGCAGTTCATCCAGAGTGATCATGGGCCTCTTGGCTGCATCTCTGATCAGTCTTCTCCTTGTTTGACATGAAATTTTTGAGGGACGGCCGGGTCTTGGTAGATTTGCTGTGGTATGATGCTCCTTCCATTTCAATATGCTCGTTTGCACAGTGCTTCTTGGGATGTTTAAAGTTTTGGACATTTTTTTGCAACCAAATCCAGCTTTACACTTTTCCACAACAGTATCACGGACTTTTCTGTTGTGTTCCTTGGTCTTCATGATGCTCTCTGTGCTTTAAACAGAACACTGAGACTATCACACAGCAGGTGCATTTATACGGAGATTTGATTACATAAGGTGGATTATATTTATCATCATCAGTCATTTAGGACAACATTGGATCATTCAGAGATCTTCAATGAAATTCTGGAGTGAGTTTGCTGCACTTAAAGTAAAGGGGCTGAATAATATTGCACACCCCAATTTTCAATTTTTTATTTTTAACAAAAATTTAAAATAAGCAATAAAAATCGTTCACCTTCACAACTGTGTCCCACTTGTTGATTCTTCACCATAAAATTAAAATTTTTAATCTTTATGTTTCAAGCCTGAAATGTGGGGAAAGGTTGACAAATTCAAGGGGGCCGAATACTTTCGCAAGGCACTGTATATGTATTATTATGAGGTTCTTCATGCATTGTTATTTCAGAACACCTCTATGGTCCTGCATACCAATTTGCCATTTTCCTCTGAAGCTGATGTGTAAAAATGGAGAATGTTTCTCACTTCTTTTATTCTCAATAAAAACAGATTTTAAAAAAAAAAAAAAATAGCTGGACTTTAAGTGAATGCTGATTATACAGATAGAACATTAACTAATATAGTGGTCTTACTGGCACAGATTACCCCCTTAAAGCAATATGATATATAGGTATGTCATTACTGGAGGTGCCAGTGTGGAGAGAAGTCGATAGCTCTTCATATGTGGCAGATGGTAGCTATATGATATAGCAGGGATATGTGTCTGCATCAGTGGCTGTGTGTAAAATCAACGTCTGGAGCCACTGTGCTGTTAGATACAACTGTTTAAATGTTACTGTCAATTTCTGATAGTGTCGTTTAAATGGTGTAGTTGTGGGTGATCTCATGCACTGTCTCCCCTTGGCTCCACGTAATGTGATTATGATGCACTGAGGTGGTTAAAACGCACCTGGGGGTCTGCTGAAGGCCCCTCTTGCTGCCATCTTGGTACTACTTGGTATGTAGTCTATTTTTTGAAACATAGTTCAGTACGACCTTGAAACGTGTAATGAAGCTACTATTAACCCCTTCACCGCCAGGAGATTTTCCATCTTTCATTTTTGTTTCTTCTTCCCCTTCTTCCTTGGAAGTGATCAAAACATCTACACAAAAATATTATAATTAAAAACAACATCTCAAGATGCAAAAAATAAGCCATCACTAAGCCCAAGATACTGAAAAAATGAGAATGCTGCGGGTCTCGGAAAATGGCTCCAAAAGCACAGTTCCCCCCCTTTTTTTTTCTTTTTTTTTTTTTTTTTTTTTACAAACTTTTAAAAAAATTTTTACCACTACACTATGTTTACTATATATATATATTCATTGCACTGAAAATTTACCGCACTTGGAATTTTTTTTCCCATTTTCCAGTGTAATTGACGGAAAAACAAAAAGGTTATGGCTTACAGCTCTTGAGGCTGTAATTGACGGAAAAACAAAAAAGTTATGGCTTATGGCTCTTGAGCCATAAGCCATAACTTTTTTGTTTTTCCGTCAATTACACTGGAAAACGGGGAAAAAATTTTCAAGAGTGGTGAATTTTCAGTGCAATGAATATATATAGTAAACATAAAGTGGTGAAAAAAAATGTAGAAGTTTGTAAAAAAAACCCCCAAAAAACTGTGCTTTTGGCGCCATTTTCCGAGAGCCGTAGAATTCTCATTTTTATAGTATCTTGGGCTCAGTGATGGCTTATTTTTTGCATCTTGAGATGTTTTTAATTATACCATTTTTGTGTAGATGTATTGATCGCTTGTTAATGCATTTTAAGGCAATATTGTGACAACCAAAAAAAACGTAATTTTGGCGTTTGGAAATTTTTCTCACTACGTTGTGTACCGAACAAATTATTTGATTTTATATTTTGATTGATCGGGCATTTCTGAACACTTCAACATCGCACTGATCAGCAAAACGCTGAGTCTCTGTGAGTGCTGGCGCTCTGCTTGAATTCATAGGAAATGAGTCATGACAGCGACAGGGGTCATCATCAGACCATGCGCTGCCATGACAACCCATTGGCGCCCCATCATCGCGTCACGGGGCTGCCTATGGCGGAGAAAATGGCGCAATCGCCACCGGAGTGCATTTGTTACGTCACCGCCAGAGTCTGCTCCAGCGACTTCTGCTCAGATCGCCAGGCGACGCCGTGTTCCTGCCGTGGATGGTGCTGGTGATGGGAGAGGAGTCGATGCCAGCAGCACCAGTGGGCGCAGGCTCCGATCATCCACTGGGCTGGGTTATCTTGGGATCTGCAGTACCGCTGGCTGACTGTGGGTGGCATGTGTCTTCCAGCTGAAGTTGCCAGCGTTCAGCTACAGCCAATGGAAAGACACCATACCCTTCTTATTCCCCCTTCTGTCACATGACCACTGCCAGAGATAGTTCTGATTTTCCTGGCTCCTGTTACGTCCTATTCTGTTTGGTTATTCCTGTGTGCTGACTTCTGCGTGTTTTCTGACTACCCTCCTGCCTACTGTTTCTGTACCTCGCTGCCCGATACGGATTTGATCTCTGCTACGTTTGCTGACTACGTCCTTGCCTGCCGATTCTGTGCCTGTTCCGCAATTCCTGGTTTCACCCTGCCTGACTATACTCTCATCGGACTGCAGCCTTCCACAGGTAGTGCTCACCCAGGCCCTGTGTAATTCCAAATCCCTGTATAGGGGTTTAAGGGTTTCAGGGTTCTGGGGGTCCTGCTTGGTGAGTGGCTTTCCTCTAGCCTCTCCATTACAGCCCATCTGAGTCTGTGGATCCAGGCAGGCGTTACAGCATTAGATTGCACTTTCAAAGTTTGACAGTGCGATCTAAGGGGTTAAAAGGCATGGGTGGATCTTAGATCCACCCGCACCTGTTAGCCTTACAATTCTGTTGATCAGATCAGCAGATATGCGGGAATTAGCGCAGCTCACCGATGGAGCCGGCGGCAACGGGACAGATACAGCCAAGGATGTACCAGTTCATAACCAGGGGTTAAATACTACAACAGCATGGAACGATTACTTTTCCAGCAGCAGTGCGGTCAACCAGAAAATGTCTATTTCCTTTTCCTCCTCAATATCTTCATACCCCTAAGGGTATTAAAAAATAGAATGAAAAAAATATATTTTTAAAACATATTAGGCAATGTATAAAAAATGTAATAATCCCAAATTAAAAATAAATCTAATATATAAAGCTGAATGTGTATGTATGTATGTCCGGGAATGACATCTGCACCGTCGCAGCTACATCCACAAAATTTTGCACAGTCACACGTCTGAACCCCGAGAGCGTCATAGGCTATGTTGTGATGCGAAATTTTAACCCTGTGCGTTACAATTTTAATCAATTTTGCCCCTATCTACATAATGGGGAAAGAGTGAAACGAAAAGTGTATCCGCACCGTCGCATTTACAATCACGAAATTTTGCACAGACACCTCATGTGACCCAGGGAACGTCATAAGGCCGCTTTACACGCTGCAACATCGCTCAAGCGAAATCGTTGGGGTCACGGAATTTGTGACGCACATCCGGTCGCTTTAGCGATGCCGTTGCGTGTGACACCTTTGAGGGATTTTGCATCATTGCAAAAACATGCAAAATCGCTCATCGGTGACATGGGGGTCCATCCTCTAATATCGTTGCTGCAGCAGTAACGAAGTTGTTCCTCGTTCCTGCGGCAGCACACATCGGTACGTGTGACACCGCAGGAATGAGGAACCTCTTCTTACCTGCCTCCCGCCCGCAATGCGGAAGGAAGGAGGTGGGCGGGATGTTACGTCCCGCTCATCTCCGCCCCTCCGCTTCTATTGGGTGGCGGATCAGTGACGCAGCTGTGACGCTGAACGAACCGCCCCCTTAGAAAGGAGGCGGTCAACGGTCACAGCGACGTCGCAGGGCAGGTAAGTAGTGTGACGGGTCTGGGCGATGTTGTGGGCCACGGGCAGCGATTTGCCCATGTCGCACAACTGATGGGGGCGGGTACCCACGCTAGCGATATTGGTCACGATATCGCAGCGTGTAAAGCGACCTTTAGACTATGTTTTGACAGGAAAATTTAACCCCACGCTTTACAGTTACTCTCCAAAAAACATGCCTTCATTAAAGTAAATGGAGCCAGGAACTACAGGTTATTAGTAGGAGCTGTGATTGGTTGCTATAGGAACAAAAGACATTCATAGTATAAGAAGCTTATATGTGAGGTAATAAGATGTCGGTGGGGAGACGGATAGAGAGAGACAGACCTGGAAAGAGACAGACCTGGAAAGAGACAGACCTGGAAAGAGACTGACAGACATGCAGACAGGGACATAGACGGGGAAGGAGGAGACAGCCAGAGAGACAGACAAAGATAGATGGGGAAAGACACAGACCTTGATAGAGACAAATGGGGAAAGAGACAGACAGACCTAGAAAGAGACAGACCTGGAAAGAGACAGACGGAGCACATTACTTGGCCAATTTAGTTACATCTGTGTGGAATATCTGTGATGTTGAAATATATGTTGTGAAATGCTTCTATTAGCTTAGTTTTTGCCTTTTAATAATTACATTTCTATCTATTTGTTTTGTGGTTTTTGTGTGCAGAATAAATTTGTGTTAATACATTCTATTTTGTTAACAACAGTTATTAACCCTGGCAAAGCCGGGTAGTACTGCTAGTTATAAATATACTAGAAGGTGGCCCGATTCTAACGCATCGGGTATTCTAGAATTTATTGTGTAGTTAATGTATGTTTTTTGTTATATATATCGATGTTGTTGTGTGTAGTTGCCAGTGTTTGTGTAGGGCACTGTAAATGTTCTGGGGGTTGTCTGGGTGGGGGTGTGTGTGAAAGCGGTGTTGTATGTGTGTTGCGTTGTGTGTGTTGCGTTGTTTGTGGAGCGCTGTGTGTCTACAGCGTTCTGTGTGTGTGGTGCTGTGTGTGTTGCGCCGTTTGTGTGGGTGTGGAGTGCGTGTGTGTGTTTTGGGGAAGGTATGTTTTGTGCAGTGTGTGTGTTGCGCGGTATGTGCGTATATTTGTGTATGCCACGGTGTTTGTGTGTTGGGTGTTGTGTGTGTGCGGCGTTGTCTGTGTAGGGCGGTGTTTGTGGTTCCCAGTGTGTGTGTGGTGTGTTGTGCGGTGCGCGTGTGGCGCTGTGTGTGTTTTGGGGGGAGGTGTGCACCCCCATCATGCTCCATCCCCCATGCTGCGCACCCCCCATCGTGCTCCATCCCCCATGCTGCGCACCCCCCATAGTGCTCCATCCCCCATGCTGCGCGTCCCCCATTGTGCTCCATCCCCCATGCTGCGCGCCCCCCATCGTGCTCCATCCCCCATTCTGCGCACCCCCCATCGTGCTCCATCCCCCATGCTGCGCACCCCCCATCGTGCTCCATCCTCCATCGTGCTCCATCCCCCATGCTGCGCACTCCCCATCGTGCTCCATCCCCCATGCTGTGCACTCCCCATCGTGCTCCATGCCCCATGCTGCGCACTCCCCATCGTGCTCCATCCCCCATGCTGCGCACCCCCCATCGTGCTCCATCCCCCATGCTGCGCACCCCCCATCGTGCTCCATCCCCCATGCTGCGCACCCCCCATCGTGCTCCATCCCCCATGCTGCCCACCCCCCATCGTGCTCCATCCCCCATGCTGCGCACTCCCCATCGTGCACCATCCCCCATGCTGCGCACTCCCCATCGTGCTCCATCCCCCATGCTACACACTCCCCATTGTGCTCCATCCCCCATGCTGCGCATCCCTCATCATGCTCCATCCCCCATCGTGCTCCATCCCTCATGCTGCGCACTCCCATCGTGCTCCATCCCCCATGCTGCGCACTCCCCATCGTGCTCCATCCCTCATGCTGCGCACTCCCATTGTGCTCCATCCCCCATGCTGCGCACCCCCCATCGTGCTCCATCCCCCATGCTGCGCACTCCCCATCATGCTCCATCCCCCATGCTGTGCACTCCCCATCGTGCTCCATCCCCCATGCTGCGCACTCCCCATCGTGCTCCATCCCCCATGCTGCGCACCCCCCATCGTGCTCCATCTCCTATGCTGCGCACCCCCCATCGTGCTCCATCCCCCATGCTGCGCACCCCCCATCATGCTCCATCCCCCATGCTGCGCACTCCCCATCGTGCTCCACAGTCACACATCAGACAGTATACACGCACACATCTGATCGCATACACTCACACCCCACTTCTCACTGTGCCCTCCGGTGGGCGGTCCCAGCAGCTGTGCTGCACGCCGTGCTCCTCTGTCGACACTCACAGATCCGATCGCATACACTCACACATCAGAACACACGCACACACCCGATCGCATACACGCACACACCCGATCGCATACACGCACACACACACACTGACGATATCGCACATATGCGCTCACACACTCACAACATCCGGAGATACCACATGCTTCCGGCCATGTGATCCTCCGGCAGGTCCTGGAAGGTCACTGCACGCACAGTATCGCCGCCGAGAAGTAAGCGATATCACTGGATGTTGTGAGTGTGTGGATGCGATCTGATGTGTGTGTGAGGTGTGTGTGAGAGTGAGTGAGTGTGATCTGATGTGTGTGTGTCTGTTCTTATGTATGTGTGTGTGTGTGTTCCGCCGCTGCAGGACCTTGATGCGCTCACCTGCTCCCGGTCGGCGTCTGGTGAGTATGACTGCGGGGTCTTCTTTCTTCTGTCTTCTCTCTTCTGGGGGTGCCCGCTGCCTATAATGAAGTGTCTTGCAGTGTCTTTAACTCTTTCATCGCTGCATGACACTTCATTATTGACCGCAGCGTATGCCGGCTCCCTGCACATGTGTACCGGGAGCCGGTGTACGCTGGAGCGGGGCTGAGCGGGCAAGGCGTCAGCGTATGCCGGCTCCCTGCACATGTGTACTGGGAGCCATTGTACGCTGGAGCGGGCGATGCGTGCGGAGGTCCGGGGCAAGCGGCTGATCCATGTGGGGGGCGGGGCCAGGCCGAGGCGAGCTGCCAATCCGTGGGGGGGCGGAGCCAGGCCGAGCCCAGAGCGGCTAATCCATGAGGGGGGGCGGGTCCAGGCCGAGACAAGCGGCCAATCCGTGGGGGGGGGGGCCAGGCCGAGCCCAGCGGCCAATCCGACAGTTGTCAGTTTTATGATACTTACGGTGACACTGTCACGTGACACAATTTTGGAGCAAGACAGACAGACAGACAGAATAAGGTAATTATATATATATAGATTAAAAAAAATCATATTTGGTATCAACTTGTCTGGAAAAGTCAGGTTTATTTAAATATAACATATATTTAAAAGCTGTCATTAAAAAATAAATCAGTAAAAAAATGCAAAAGGAGCAATCAAAATGTTATATATACCCCAAATTTGTTGTAATAAAGACTTTCAAAAGCAAAAAGTTAGTTTTGCTATAATCGTTCTGGGGTGCAGAATTGTTTCAAGGTCATTTTGTAGCAAAGAATGCTGAAAAACAAAACCCAAAAATCAATTGCACAGTTTATTTTTTATCGCACATGGGATTTTTTTTTTTTTTTTTTTACTGCTTTACTGCTTTTTTTTACTGCTTTCCTCTACAGCTTATAATAAAATTAATGTGGTGCCATTAAAAACTACAACTTTGTCACACAAAAAACAAGCCCTTATACAGCTATGTTGAGAAAATAAAAAATTACACTTTTAAGAAGGGGAGGGAAAATAAATGCAAAATTAGAAATGGAAAATCACTTGATCCTGAAGGGGTTAAATAATGTGTGTGAAAAAATGTGTAGTTTTAAGCTTATTAACAGAAAATATTATGGCACACATATTTTGTCCTGTATACTCCAAATTCAGTGTAAATTAACTGATGAATCAGTACAATGCATTCAGCTGAGGGATTATGTAATATACAGTATAGATGAAAAAAAATAAATAAATATATATATATATATATATATATATGTGTGTGTGTGTGTGTGTGTAGTACAGACCAAAAGTTTGGACACACCATCTTATTCAAAGAGTTTTCTTTATTTTCATGACTCTGAAAATTGTAGATTCACATTGAAGGGATTAAAACTATGAATTAACACATGTGGAATGAAATACTTAACAAAAAAGTGTGAAACAACAGAAAATATGTCTTATATTCTAGGTTATTCAAAGTAGCCACCTTTTGCTTTGATTACTGCTTTGCACACTCTTGGCATTCTCTTGATGAGCTTCAAGAGGTAGTTACCGGAAATGGTCTTCCAACAGTTTTGAAGGAGTTCCCAGAGATGCTTAGAACTTGTTGGCCCTTTTGCCTTCACTCTGGGGTCCAGCTCACCACAAATCATCTCAATTGGGTTCAGGTCTGGTGACTGTGGAGGCCAGGTCATCTGGCGTAGCACCCCATCACTCTCCTTCTTAGTCAAATAGCCTTTACACAGCCTGGAGGTGTGTTTGGGGTCATTGTCCTGTTGAAAAATAAATGATGGTCCAACTAAACACAAACCGGATGGAATAGCATTCCGCTGCAAGATGCTGTGGTAACCATGTTGGTTCAGTATGCCTTCAATTTTGAATAAATCCCCAACGGTGTCACCAGCAAAGCACCCCCACACCATCACACCTCCTCCTTCATGCTTCACGGAGGGAACCAGGCATGTAGAGTCTATCTGTTCACCTTTTCTGTGTCGCACAAAGACATGGTGGTTGGTTCCAAAGATTTTAAATTTGGACTCATCAGACCAAAGCACAGATTTCCACTGGTCTATTGTCCATTCCTTGTGTTCTTTAGCCCACACAAGTCTCTTCTGCTTGTTGCCTGTCCAGAGCATTGGTTTCCTAGCAGCTATTTTACCATGAAGGCCTGCTGCACAAAGTCTCCTCTTAACAGTTGTTCTAGAGATGTGTCTTCTGCTAGAACTTTGTATGGCATTGACCTGGTCTCTAAACTGAGCTGCTGTTAACCTGTGATTTCTGAGGCTGGTGACTCGGATAAACTTATGCTCCGCAGCAGAGGTGACTCTTGGTCTTCCTTTTCTGGGGTGGTCCTCATGTGAGCCAGTTTCTTTGTAGCGTTTGATGGTTTTTGCCACTGCACTTGGGGACACTTTCAAAGTTTTCCCAATTTTTCCGACTGACTGACCTTCATTTCTTAAAGTAATGATGACCACTCATTTTTCTTTACTTAAGTGATTTTTTCTTGCCATAATACAAATTCTAACAGTCTATTCAGTAGGACTATCAGGGATGTATCCACCAGACTTCTGCACAACACAACTGATGGTCCCAACCCCATTTATAAGGCGAGAAATCCCACTTATTAAACCTGACAGGGCACACCTGTGAAGTGAAAACCATTTCCGGTGACTACCTCTTGAAGCTCATCAAGAGAATGCCAAGAGTGTGCAAAGCAGTAATCAAAGCAAAAGGTGACTACTTTGAAAAACCTAGAATATTAGACATATTTTCAGTTGTTTCACAATTTTTTGTTAAGTATTTCATTCCACATGTGTTAATTCATAGTTTTGATGCCTTCAATGTGAATCTAGAATTCTCAGAGTCATGAAAATAAAGAAAACTCTTTGAATGAGGTGTGTCCAAACTATTGGTCTGTACTGTGTGTGTGTGTGTGTATATATATATATATATATATATATATATATACACACACATACTGTATATTTATAGTATATATATATGTACACACACACGCAAATACACTTCTATCACTATTACAATCCACGTTTAGTAGAATAAAAAGACTATATATCCCTATAAGCCATTTAGAAACAGTAATGACCTTACACACTTTAGCTCTATTGATGTAAACTGTAAAATAATGAAAATTACAGTTTAAATTATTTTTATAAGTTTCTTCAGCTTAAAGAGAAATCATGGAAGCTTCAAATTTTTCAACAGATGGCAAAAATAAAGCCTTTTTTTATGGACTATCCAGGAATTTCTGACTGGTTGGCCACTCTGGGAAGTGGAATCTTTTTGCTCTGCTCCTTATAACAGGTTCCACCTCTTTCAATACATTAGACAGTCATGAAAAGACATTAAAGTAAGAGTAATGTAAAAGTTATTTATAGAATTTTACAAGAAATCTTTGAATATTGTAGACATTTTTAATTTTATGATATATAAATATGTAAGCCTCAGTTAATGTGGGTAATTCCTAATATGCAAATTGCATGTTAAAGCTCCTTATATTAAGCTTTGTTCATTACATGATTATATCTACAGCTTTCCATTCTAATAGAGTACAATTCTAATCTAATATAAACACTTAAAATTTAAATTTTGTCTACACAGGCTTTGAGGAATCATGATTAGTCTATTAAAGGGGTTTTAAAAGCTGCCTTCCATAGACATCAAAATTATCTACCAAAAATATATTTAGCTGCTGAAGGAAGACTATAACATTATACCTTTTTAGTAAATTTTAATCTTTGTCTAATGTGTTCTAATTTAATTTTCAGGTTAATAAAACGTTAAAAAAAAATCCCCTACGGTAATTTCATACTGACCTTTTTACCTCCCAGAAGTCAGCTGTAATCCAGATATCTACTTGCTACATGGAACAAAAGTAGTTGCTCTTGTATTTAACAAGGTAACATAATCAAGGGTCTCCTCCCTTAATATTTAACACCCCACAAAAAAATACGTTAATATAAAATGATACAACTGCTACAAAGCGAATTCCAGACTTTAACATAGAGATTTGCAGAGCAGCACAAACAGTGACCCCTTCAAATTTCTGCATCATATGAACTAATTCAGCTGCTGCTAGAAAAGGCAGGTTTGTTTCTAAAAGGCTGCTGAATGGACCCTATAAATAACAACCTCCTCCCATTTTTTAGCCCTATGCAAACTCTTTTGATCATTACTGACTAGTAACTAGAATGTAAACTATACTACTTTGACTATCAATGATGCACAACATGGGTATGTTATTTTTTTATCATATAAGTTATGTTTACTGGGGAAAAGAATTTCCTGTAATGAAAATATAAAACATTCATCTTGTGTACAGTTATTAAAGTAAATGTATTGCCAGATTTTTGTTACTTCATCTATGGCGGGCATCACACAAGACAATCTATCGTGCGATATGTCGTCGGGGTCACGGTTTTCATGATGCACATCCAGCATCGTTTGCGACGTCGTTTCGTGTGACACCTACGAGCGTCTCAGAATGATCGCAAATCGGTTACAAATCGTGTACCGTTTACACGTCGTTTTGTTTTTAAAAAATCGTTTATTCTTCTTTGCGCCGGTTGTTCATCGTACCCGGGGTAGCACATATCGCTCCGTGTGACACCCTGGGAACAATGAACTGCAGCTTACCTGCGGCCGCCGGCAATGTTGAAGGAAGAAGGTGGGCGGGATGTTTACGTCCCGCTCATCTCCGCCCCTCCGCTTCTATTGGCCGTCGGCTGTGTGACGTCGCTGTGACGCCGAACGTCCCACCCCCTTTAGGAAGTGGATGTTTGCCGTCCAGAGTGACGTCGCTCAGCAGGTAAGTACGTGTGACGGGGGTTTAACGACTTTTTGCGCCACGGGCAACTAATTGCCCGTGACGCACAAATGACGAGGGCGGGTACGATCGCTCGTGCAATCACACGATAGATCGTATCGTGTGACGCCCGCATTAGAGAGACACAATGTAGGGGAAGAGAACCTCATTCCAGTAGTGTGTCACTTTACTTGGCTGCTTAATTGCTCAGAATAACAGTTCTGATTAGATCGCAGGTATAACTTTTCCCCCTAGCAGTCAGCATCTCATCTAAGAACTTAGATCCCATACAACTAGCTATAGTACAAAAGGTATTTTATTTTGTCTGACATAAATTTGACACATGTCAACTAGTGATCAGCGGACACGGACTGTAAAAGTCCAGCTCTCTACGAGTTCAAAAGTACTGGAGCACCGATCACGGGCCCAGAGTTCTAAAGGAACTCTGAGTAACGATCTGGGTCCGAAAACTCGGGTAATAAAAAAAAATAAATAAAGGACAAATAAAGAAAAAAAGGGGAAAGCAGGCGTGTTATACTTACCGAGTCTCTCGCCCGGCTATACACTGCTTCCGGCACCACTCATTAACCTCATACATACTGAATGCACTGTTTCCAATACCCACCGGCAGTCCTGACGTCTCTGATTGGTTTGCAGTCAGACGCACCCCTACCCTGTGTGACAGTGAGCCTGACTGGTTTCAATCAGAGATACTGTGTATGCATCTATATGTTGGTGTAAAAATAAATAAAAAAAAATTGGCATAGGGTCCCCCATATTATTATACTCAGTACAAATAAAACATACAGCTACAATTTTTACACACAGCAATGACACAGCTGACAGTAGGGGCTGGTATTCTAAGGGTGGGGAGATCCATGTTTATTGGCCCCCCCAGCCTAAAAATAGCAGCCTGAACCCAATCTACACCTCCTGGTAAAAAAAAAACAGCATCAAAACACCATGCAGTTTTGGTGCAGTAGTGATGCAATTTCTCTGCTAGGAGGTGTAGATTGAGTGAAAGTATATGGTGTAAAATGGTAAAATGTAGATTGGGTGAAGGGATATGGTGTAAAAATTTCAGCACCAAATCTGCATCTCTTAACCAAAAAAATGCACAAAAACAGTTTTGTGCTGGGTGTCATAATTGGGAGGACCCTTTTCTAACTGTTTTATTTATTTATTTTTAAACCAATATATTGTATATAGACGCACACAGAGCGTCTCTGATCGAAAGCAGTCAGACACTCTGTCGCACAGGGTTGGAACACGTCTGACTGCAACCAATCAGAGACGCGGGGACTGCCGGGGGAAGAAGTGCATATGTAATGAGGTTAATGATCGGCCCCGGAAGTAGCATGAGAGCCGCACGGGAGACTCGATAAGTATAACGTGCCTGCTTCAATCCCCCTGTCCTTTCTACCACCAATTTTAAGTTCCTGACTCAGGTCCCCACAGACTTATATGTGGACCGGCGTGCGGTTAGGTATCCGAATCAATTCCAGGCCCAAACAAATTTTTTTTTAACCCAGTTGGATCAGCCGATCCCGGGTATCTGCCAGTCCACCCTTCACTAATTTCAACTTGAAATGACCTTACTAAAGTTGTATAGGAACCTGTCACGCTAGGTACCAAGCGCACGGCAAAAGAGAAGGGAAGGGAAACCCTGTGGGAGAGTGAAGCTGGTGACTCCTGACCAAGCCTACTGCTGGTCCCTGAGGTCCCTCAGCACCCTAGAAAGGTTCCGCACCTATGCGCCAAGCTGGATACCTGACCCTAGGTATCCCAAGTGCTTTGCACTAAATAAGGAACGGATGGGATGAGCTCTTCATAAACCCAACTAAATAAGTATAGAAGTGGGAGATACAGGGGGAAAAGCATGAACTACTTATCATTAGATAACTCAGGTAGAAGTTCAGCAGAGCTTTCAGCAACGATACCACAAATGAGTACAAACCACCAGCTTGCAACCTCGGATTGAAGGAACTGAAAATATCACCAGCACAGTCCAAAGGAAGGAAAAGGTGTTTAAACACCAAGTGAATACTGACACTCAACAGCTGGATGGAAATTGAGCTCCTGCTGGGTCCAAAAGGGAGAGAGATGAATCCAGCAGGAAAGCTACCTATACCAATCAATACTGACAGCAGGAACAATGGAAAGTCAGGCAGCATTCTGCGTAACTAAAAGCTGTGACCTTCGATGGCCAGAAACCACATGACTGTCGGTCACACATGACACACCCGTGACAGTACCCCCCCTTCAACGAGTAGTCTCCGGACACTCAGGACCAAGTCTATCTGGATGGGCAGCATGGAATGAATGAACAAATCTTTTGACATTCACATCTGATGCTGGGCCCCGCATCTTCTCCTCTGGTCCGTAACCCCTACAGTGCACCAAGTATTGAAGGGAACGACATAGAAAATGAGATTCAACAATTTTAGCTATTTGAAACTCCAAATTACCATTAACCATGGTTGGAGTCGGCGTCAAGGGGGATGGCTGCTAATGTTTCAGTGCTCTGTGGAAAACATTGTGGATCCTAAAAGCCTGGGGATACTCCAGATAAAACTCTACTGGGTTAATGATGGCAGTAATCTTATAGGGACCAATAAACCTAGGCCCTAGCTTCCAAGAAGGGATTTTCAACTTTATGTTCCTGGTAGACAACCACATGTAGTCATTCACACTCAGGTCCAGACAAGGCAAGCATTTTTTTGTCAGCCATACATACCCCTTGTAAAGGAATCCAGCTCACCCACATCTGACCTCACCGCACCTCAGACTCGGATCCGGCCCTGCCACGGCCGCAGCAATGAGAAATTAAGGAAAACGATCCAGCTGAGTGACCAGTTGATTTATTCAGTGCAGTACAGACATGGCATAGTCGGGGTTAACGCGTTTCTGGCTTAACACCCTTAATCATAACCGTTATGATAACCGTTAATCGTTATGATTAAGGGCGTTAAGCCAGAAACGCGTTAACCACGACTATGCCATGTCTGTACTGCACTGAATAAATCCCCTGGTCACTCAGCTGGATCATTTTCCTTCATTTCATACATACCCCTTGCCATACTGAAGAGTGATGAAGCAAAATGCTCCTCCTCAGAAACTCCTGAAGTACCCCTACCACTAAAAGCACCAAACTGCGGATGAAAACCATATGCACTGAAGAATAGTGACTTGCCAATAGACTCCTGGTGATTATCATTTACAGCAAATTCGACCAATGGTAAAGAAGATGCCCAATCCTCCTGGTTCTCAGAGACAAAGCACCAGTTTCCAAATTTTGATTTATGTGCTCTGTCTGCCCATTCAACTGAGGATGGAAGGCAGACGATAAAGACAACTGCACCCCAAGTTGAGCATAAAATGCTTTCCAAAATTTGGAATCAAACTGGGTTCCCTGATCTGAGACCACATCGGAAGGAACCCCATGAAGCTTTACAATCTCCTTGATGAACACCTGAGCCAGAGTCTTGGCATCGAGAAGTGCCAGCAATGCGATGAAATGCATCATTTTACTGAACCTATCCACAACTACTAAAACCACAGTCTTTCCCGGAGGCAAAGGTAGGTCTTTAATGAAATGTATGAATAAATGCATCCATGCTCTTTTTAGGATAACCAATGGCAGGAGAGACCCTGATGGACAGGTATGTGTTACCTTGGAGCATGCGCAAATACTCCAAGCAGACACACAGTTAACCACATCCTGATGCAACTCGGCCCCACCAAAAATGATGAGACTAGATGTCCGAGGTTGCTTTACTATCTGGATGACCCACAAGTACAGAATTGTGATGTTCCGCAATTAGTTTACAGCGGAAATTGGGGGGCACAAACAACATCGCTATATGGCAAGAGGCCGGGGCATCCCCCTGAGTCTCTAACACCTCCCCCTCCTGTTCTGGGCAGAAGGCCAAGAAAACGACCCCCTTCAGCAAAATGGATACTTGGTTCACAAGATCACTATCACCAGGGAAGCTCCAGAAAAATGCATCTGCTTTGATGTTCTTAATCCCTGAATGGTAAGTGACAGTAAAATTAAATCTGGTAAAAAAAAAGACCATCTATCCTGCCTGGAATTGAAACATTTGGCAGACTCGAGATATGACAGGTTTTTATTGTCTGTGATTACTGTAATGGGATAAACTGCCCCCTCAATCCAATGGCGATACTCCTCAAAAAACAACTTTAGGCTACGTTCACACACTGCGTTTTTTTATCTGCATTTTTGCTGCAGAAATTTCTTGAGAAATTCTTGTAACCTTTCGCAGACATTCCCCAGCAAAACCTATGGCAAAAAAAATTAGCTGTGCACACAACACGTTTTTTTCTTAAGAAAATTCTTTCAGTCGATTTTCTTTAGAAAAAGAATGAGCATGTAACTTTTTTTCTGCAGATAACTGCGTTATTTCACTCCATTGACTGTAATGTAATCATGAAATAGCGCAGGGAATAACGCAGGTAGCAAGTTAGGTGCATTATTCCTGTGTTATACTTGCATTATTCCCACGTTACTTCGCGTGTTTTTGGGACACAGTGTACATCCCTGCCCTGCGTTTTGCAGGGAAGTGATCTCACTAGGAGAGGAAGAGGAAGTTCCTCCATTTTCAGTGTTGGCAGAAAGTAGTGATCTCACACACAGACACATACATATATAATGCACACACACATAGAAATCAAACGTACAGTACATATTAAAAAAAATCAAAACGTGGGCTCTGCTGTATTTTTACCGTCCAGCCGGGTAAACACACAGAGGTGGCCCGGTATTCTCAGGCTGGGGAAGGCGAGGGCCAGGGTTAATGCCCCCCCCTCCCTTCCCGCAGCCGAGAATATCAGCCCGCAGCTGCCCCGGGACTGTCACATCCATTATGCGGCAGTCCCGATGTGTTACCGGCTCTTCCTGTTGCCGTGATGCAGTGGCAATCAGGGTAATATGGAGTTAACGACAACCAATAGCTGCCGCTAAGTCCAAGATTAGTAATGGCAGCGTCTATGACATGCCATCACTAATCTGTAAGTGACAGTAAAAACACACACACCGAAAAATCCTTTATTTTGAATAAAAGACAAAAAAGCCCCTCTTTCTCCACTTTACTAAACCACCCCGAACACACAGCTCCGACGTAATCCACACCGATGTCCCATGGCGTTTCCAGCCCTGCTCCAGCCACGTGTGACAGTTCTCCATGCAACCTCGTTCAGTGAGGGAGTGCTGAATGCGGCTCCTTGAGCGAGGCTGCGGGTAACTCCAGGTCATTTCTCATGGCTGCTGACGTGAACACATTACCGGCCGCGAGAACTGCAGTGTGTGTGGAGGTTGGGGGGAACACAAACATCATAAATAAAGCTGGAATATCTATCCCTCTACTATCTATCTATCTATTGTCTACCTATTCCCCTAAATATCTATTATCTATCTATTTCTATTTATCTATCAATCTATCTCTCTATTATCTATCTTTCTATATTATCTATCTATCTATTCCCCTAAATATCTATCTATCTATTATCTACCTATCTATATATCTATCACTCTATCTATCTATCTATCTACTCCCCTAAATATCTTTCTATTATCTATCTATATCTATCTCTCTATCTATATTATCTATCTATTATTTTTTTTTTTCATTTTCAACGTGCTTTATTGCTATAAAAGCATTAAAAAACGCAGGGACCAACCTGAAAAAAATGCACCAAAAACGCACCTGCTTTATTGGTGCGTTTTTTAACGCAGGTGCGCTAATTCTTCACCCTTAAGAAATTTCTTAAGAAATTTCTTAATAAAAATAATTTTAATATATTTCAAAAAATGTTGAAAAACGGCAAGAGTATTAGTGAGGCTAAATGGCATGACCAAACTTTCAAAATGCTCTTCAGGTGTATTGAAAGTCCTCTTAAGTCCAACTTGGAGAACCACTTAGCTCCCACAATCTGGTTGAATAAATCCGAAATCAGAGGGAGAGGATAAGGGTATGTGCGCACGTTGTGTTCTTAACAGTGCGGAAAAGAACACACCCTCTAAACTGTAAACACTGCGTTTGTCAAAATAAATGCATCCAAAACGCATGCATTTTGCATGCGTTTTGGATGCATTTTTTACAGTGCGGTCCCACAGCAATTGAGCTCTGTAATGCCCGCTGACAGCAGACAGAGTCGCGCAATGAGAATGAACTCGGATGAACTTCACCCGACTTCATTGTCATACCGCGGCTCTGTCTGTATGTCGCATCCTGATTAGCGGTCACCCGTGAAGGTCTCACCGGTGACTGCTAATCCCCCGAGTGACTGAAGTGAGCAGCGCGATCAGCGCTGCCGTCACTCAGGTTACCCGCGGCCAGCTGGAATCCTCCACCCGAGACCGCAACTCACCTGTGACATCATCGCTGATCGCACAGTCACTCGGGCGACTTGTTGTCACAGCTGTCACAGGAGGATCCAATGGTGGCCGCGGGTAACCTGACTGACGTCATCGCTGATCGTGCGGCTCACTTCAGTTTCTGCGTGGAGCTGACAGAGAGCAGTCTGGTCTGTGACCGCTCTTGTCAGCTTCATGTAGCAGAGCTGAGAGCATCGTGGGACATTGTGTGGATTACGCCGGACCTGGATGGGTATTTGGGGGGTTAATAAGTGGTGAAAGAGGGTGGGTTTTTTTGTCTTTTATTCCAAATAAAGGTGTATGTATTTATTTTCTTTAACTTACAGGTTAATCATGGAAGGTATCTAGGGGAGACGCCTGCCATGATTAACCTAGGACTTAGTGGCAGCTATGGGCTGCTGCTAGTGATGAGCGAGTACTAAAAAGCTCGGGTGCTCGAAGCTCGGGCCGAGCCTCCCAAGATACTCGTGTACTCGGCCCGAGCAACGAGCCCAATGTTATCCTATGGGAGACCCGAGTATTTTTGTGAAATGACCCCCCGGCAGCATGGAGAAACCCTAAAAATGTCACAAAAGTCTCAGAAGAGTGCTCAAATGACATGGCAACAGCATGGGGAAGACCCCTTGAAGCATTTATCACTCAAAAGTCACAGCTGTGAACAATTTTGTCCGCGTTTCACGCCATTTTTACGGACTCACCAGAAAACTTTCCAAAATGACCCCAAAATGATTTTTCATGGCAGAAATGTTAAGGGCACATACCCAATAGTGAGATAGAGCTGGTGTATGTTACTTTTTGAGATTAATACATGAAAGAGTTTACGTTAAAACATTGTGTGGCACTCCGATGTCCCTGAGAAGAGACGTACATGAAGGCCTCTTGAGTCTAATGTGCCCATTTTGAGGAAGTGAGTCTTTGTAGTATTTTCCTTTGCCAGGGCAGTCCAAAATTGTGAGGTTCACCAATGCCCCTGCATAGAGACGTGCATGAGGGCCTGTAAACCTGAAGTGCCCATTGGAAGGAAGTGGGTGTATTATAGTATAGCCCTTTGGCAGGGCAGCCAAAAATTGGGAGGCTCCACGTTGTCCCTGGGTAGAGACGTGCATGAGGGCCTGTAAACCTGAAGTGCCCATTGGAAGGAAGTGGGTGTATTATAGTATAGCCCTTTGGCAGGGCAGCCAAAAATTGGGAGGCTCCACGTTGTCCCTGGGTAGAGACGTGCATGAGGGCCTCAAAACATTAAGTGTCCATTGTCAGGAAGTGGGTGTATTATAGTATAGCCCTTTGGCAGGGCAGCCAAAAATTGGGAGGCTCCACGTTGTCCCTGGGTAGAGACGTGCATGAGGGCCTCAAAACATTAAGTGTCCATTGTCAGGAAGTGGGTGTATTATAGTATAGCCCTTTGGCAGGGCAGCCAAAAATTGGGAGGCTCCACGTTGTCCCTGGGTAGAGACGTGCATGAGGGCCTCAAAACATTAAGTGTCCATTGTCAGGAAGTGGGTGTATTATAGTATAGCCCTTTGGCAGGGCAGCCAAAAATTGGGAGGCTCCACGTTGTCCCTGGGTAGAGACGTGCATGAGGGCCTCAAAACATTAAGTGTCCATTGTCAGGAAGTGGGTGTATTATAGTATAGCCCTTTGGCAGGGCAGCCAAAAATTGGGAGGCTCCACGTTGTCCCTGGGTAGAGACGTGCATGAGGGCCTCAAAACATTAAGTGTCCATTGTCAGGAAGTGGGTGTATTATAGTATAGCCCTTTGGCAGGGCAGCCAAAAATTGGGAGGCTCCACGTTGTCCCTGGGTAGAGACGTGCATGAGGGCCTCAAAACATTAAGTGTCCATTGTCAGGAAGTGGGTGTATTATAGTATAGCCCTTTGGCAGGGCAGCCAAAAATTGGGAGGCTCCACGTTGTCCCTGGGTAGAGACGTGCATGAGGGCCTCAAAACATTGTTCCCATTGCAAAGGAGCGGGTCTCCTGTCGTTGTAATGTCCATTCTGCAAAGAATGGGCGAAAAAATTTACCACTGGGGGTATACCTGAAACAAAGGCCTAAGTATTGCAATTTGTAACGGTCATCATCATGGTGGCGCATGAGGAGAAGGAGGAGCAGTCCAGCGATTATCCAAAGTCCAGAAGTGTGTACCCATGGGTGAGTGGAGGTACATGGAAAACTTTAAATTCCGCTCTCATTTGCTGGTGGTGTGGTGAAGTCTGGCCCAATCCAACCCTTGTTCATCTTGATCAGAGTCAGCCTGTCAGCATTTTCAGTTGACAGGCGGGTGCGTTTATCTGTAATGATTCCACCTGCGGCACTAAAAACACGCTCTGACAAAACGCTAGCAGCAGGGCAGGCCAGGACTTCCAAGGCGTAGAGAGCCAATTCATGCCACGTGTCCAGCTTGGATACCCAATAATTGTAAGGCACAGAGGAATGTCGGAGTACAGTTGTTCGATCTGCAAGGTACTCCTTCAGCATCTGGGCAAACTTAGGATTTCTTGTGGCACTACCCCGCACCTCAGGGGCTGTGGTACGTGAGGGGCTGAGAAAACTGTCCCACATCTTAAAGACTGTTCCCCTACCTCTGGCGGATTGGACTTGTGCCTCTCTCGGCTGTACGCCTCGGTTGTCCACTGATTCCTGACCTATGCCGCTAGCGTTTTGTGAGGGGAATGCTTTGCCTACTTCCGTGACTATGGCCTTCCGGAACTGCTGCATTTTGGTTGACCTCTCCTCCACGGGAATAAGAGACAAAAAGTTCTCCTTGTAGCGTGGGTCTAACAGTGTTACCAACCAGTAATGATTGTCGGCCAAGATGTTCTTAACGCGAGGGTCACGAGACAGGCAGCTTACCATAAAGTCAGCCATGTGCGCCAGACTCTTAACAGCCAGGACTTCAGTAGCCTGACCAACAAGATGACTGAACATGCTGTCCTCCTCCTCCTCCTCCTCATCTACCCTGTCCTCTGGCCAGCCACGCTGAACCGAGGATATGACTGGTGTGAATGTCATATCCTCAATTTGGCCGGAGAGTTGCTCCATGTCTTCATCCTCCTCCTCGTCATAGTCCTCCACTGCACGTTGTGATGAGACGAGGCTGGGCTGTGTGTTATCATCACCCACACCCACTACTGTTTCTTGCTGCAACTCATCGCGCTCCGCCTGCAATGCATCATGTTTGTTTTTCAGCAGAGACCGTTTTAGAAGGCAGAGTAGCGGTATGGTGACGCTAATAATGGCGTCATCACCACTCACCATCTTGGTGGAGTCCTCAAAGTTTTGGAGGATGGTACATAGGTCTGACATCCATCTCCACTCCTCAGGTGTTATGTGTGGAGTTTGACCCATTTCCCGACGGCTTAGGTGATGCAGGTACTCAACAACTGCCCTCTTCTGCTCACATATCCTGACCAACATGTGCAGAGTTGAATTCCAACGCGTGGGGACATCACACACCAGTCTGTGAGCCGGAAGATGCAAACTGCGCTGAAAGCCGGCAAGGCCGGCTGAAGCAGTAGGTGACTTTCAAAAATGTGCAGACAGGCGGCGAACTTTTACCAGCAGATCAGACAGCTCTGGGTATGACTTTAGAAACCGCTGAACCACGAGGTTGAGCACATGGGCCACGCATGGAACATGTGTCAGCTGGCCTCGCCTCAAAGCCGCCACCAGGTTCCGGCCATTGTCACACACGACCTTTCCTGGCTTTAGGTTCAGAGGTGTGAGCCAGTGATCTGCCTGCTGTTTCAGAGCTGTCCACAGCTCTTCTGCATTGTGGGGTTTGTCACCTATGCAGATTAGCTTCAGCACAGCCTGTTGCCGCTTCGCCGAGGCAGTGCTGCAGTGCTTCCAGCTTATGACTGGTGTGGAGGGTACAGTGGATGAGGATGCGCAGGAGGAGGAGGAGGCTGAAGAGCATGACATTCCGGAGCTGTAGAGTGTGGGTGAAACACTGACTGAGGTAGGGCCTGCAAACCTTGGTGTGGGAAGGACGTGTTCCGTCCCTCGCTCAGACTGGGTCCCAGCTTCCACAATATTAACCCAGTGTGCCGTCAATGAGATGTAGCGGCCTTGCCCACAAGCACTTGTCCACGTGTCTGTGGTTAGGTGGACCTTGGGTGAAACAGCGTTGTTCAGGGCACGTGTGATGTTTTGTGACACGTGGTTATGCAACGCGGGGACGGCACACCGGGAGAAATAGTGGCGGCTGGGGACCGAGTAACGTGGGACAGCTGCCGCCATCAGGTCGCGGAATGCTTCTGTCTCCACCAGCCTAAAAGGCAACATTTCCAGCGCAAGCAGTCGCGAAATGTTAGCATTTAGAACTGTGGCATGTGGGGTGTTGGCAGTGTATTTGCGCCTGCGTTCAAAGGTTTGCTGAATGGATAACTGAACGCTGCGCTGGGACAAGGACGTGCTTGATGATGGTGTTCTTTCTGCGTAGGCAACTGCAGGTGCAGGAGTGGAGGAGGCTTGTTCGCAGGCAGCATGGACAGGGGATTGGCTCGCATGCACAACCAGCGAAGACGTAGCAGTGACATCAGCAAGCACTGCTCCTCGACTCTGTTGTACTTCCCACAAAGTCGGGTGCTTAGCTGACATGTGCCTGATCATGCTGGTGGTGGTCAGGCTGCTAGTTTTGGTACCCCTGCTGATGCTGGCACGGCAGGTGTTGCAAATGGCCTTTTTTGAATCATCTGGATCCAACTTAAAAAACTGCCAGACTCGGGAAGACCTAACATTTGTACAGGCACCTTGTGTCGTCGTGTTGTTCCGGGGAACGGTTGCCTGATTTCTGCCTGGGGCCACCACCCTGCTTCTTACTGTCTGTTGTGATGCTACGCCTCCCTCCCCCTGTGCACTGCTGTCCTCGCTCTGCATATCCTCCTGCCAGGTTGGGTCAGTTACTGGATCATCCACCACGTCGTCTTCCTCTTCCGCACCCTGCTCCTCCTCCTGACTTCCTGACAATTGTGTCTCATCATCGTCCACCACTTGTTGAGACACGTTGCCAACTTCGTGAGAACGTGGCTGCTCAAATATTTGGCCATCTGTACAGACGATCTCCTCATGACCCACTTCAATATGAGCTGGCGAGAGGCCAGAATGTGTGAATGGAAACGTGAACAGCTCTTCCGAGTGTCCAAGTGTGGGATCATTAATGTCCGAGGAGGACGTGTACTCAGCCTGGTGGTAGGAAGGAGGATCAGGTTCAGAAATGTGCGGTGCAGTATCACGGCTACTGACACTTGACCGTGTGGAAGACAGAGTGTTTGTGGTGGTGCCAATCTGACTGGAAGCATTATCTGCTATCCAACTAACAACCTGTTGACACTGGTCTTGGTTCAAGAGCGGTGTACTGCTGCGGTCCCCAAGAATTTGGGACAGGACGTGCGAGCGACTAGATGTGGCCCTTTGTTGTGGCGAAATTAGAGCTTGCCCACGACCTCGGCCTCTGCCTGCACCACCATCACGTCCACTTCCTTGTTCATTGCCAATGCCCTTGCGCATTTTGCAATGTTGTGCACTGCTGACGTGTATATTCACTAGAGTTGAGCGCGGTTCGTGGTTCGTGGTTCTCCAGTTCGCGGCTCGAGTGATTTTGGGGCATGTTCTAGATCGAACTAGAACTCGAGCTTTTTGCAAAAGCTCGATAGTTCTAGAAACGTTCGAGAACGGTTCTAGCAGCCAAAAAACAGCAAAATCCTAGCTTGGTTTCTGCTGTAATAGTGTAAGTCACTCTGTGAATCAAACTATTATCACATTTCAGTGTATAGTGTGCGTGAACAGCGCCTTCAGATCACTGCTGTTTCTATAATGGCGATCGCCATTTTTTTTTTTTTTTTCTTGTCTTCCTTCCCTAAGCGCGCGCGTCTTGTGGGGCGGGCCAGCATGTCAGCCAATCACAGACACACACACACCTAAGTGGACTTTGAGCCAGAGAAGCAACGGCATGTGTGATAGGATCTGCATGTCACATGTCCCTGCATTATAAAACCGGACATTTTCTTCACGAACGCCATTATCTGCCTTCTGCGTCTTTGGTGTCAGACATCAGTGTCGCAGCTCCGTCCTCCTGAGTCCTATAGCCGATACAGCTGTATGCGCTGCATACACAGCGTTAGACAGCTTAGGGAGAGCACATTCTAGCAGTCCTTTTAAGGGCTCAAAGCGGCAGGGTCAGAGAGCCATAAGTGACAGGTCCTGCAAACAGCAACAGCGTCTGTGTAGCCCAGGTCAGGGATTTCCTCCCTGCATTTCACCATTAGGAGGGAATAGAAAGGCAGGCTTCCATTCCTCTACCCAGAGCACCACAATCCTGCCACTGTACCCTCTTGTCCTCTGCACACTCCAACTCATTCTAAGTAAGCCATTATACTAGCAAACATTCAGTGTACCTAGTGGCATCCTATACGTGGCTATTGGACTTTGCTATAGTCCCACTAGTGCAAAGACATTTGCAGAGCACGTCTGCCTGCATTGCACACTACAACTTTTTTAAACTAAGCAATTTTACTAGCAAACACTCAGTGTACCTAGTGGCATCCTATACGTGGCTATTGGACTTTGCTATAGTCCCACTAGTGCAAAGACATTTGCAGAGCACGTCTGCCTGCATTGCACACTACAACTTTTTTAAACTAAGCAATTTTACTAGCAAACACTCAGTGTACCTAGTGGCATCCTAAACGTGGCTATTGGACTTTGCTATAGTCCCACTAGTGCAAAGACATTAGCAGAGCACATCTGCCTGCATTGCACACTCCAAGTTTTTTAAACTAAGCAATTTTACTAGCAAACACTCAGTGTACCTAGTGGCATCCTATACGTGGCTATTGGACTTTGCTATAGTCCCACTAGTGCAAAGACATTTGCAGAGCACGTCTGCCTGCATTGCACACTACAACTTTTTTAAACTAAGCAATTTTACTAGCAAACACTCAGTGTACCTAGTGGCATCCTATACGTGGCTATTGGACTTTGCTATAGTCCCACTAGTGCCAAGACATTTGCAGAGCGCATCTGCCTGCGTTGCACACTCCAACTAATTATAACGAAGCCATTATACTAGCAAACACTCAGTGTACCTAGTGGCATCCTATACGTGGCTATTGGACTTTTGTCAATTCACAGTATTGGAACGTTATTTGCAGGACATCTGCCTGCATTGCACACTCTAACTTTTTTAAACTCAGCCATTATACTAGCAAACACTCACTGTACCTAGTTGTATCCTAAACGTGGCTATTGTACTTTTGTCAATTCACAGTATTGGAACGTTATTTGCAGGACATCTGCAGGACATCTGCCTGCATTGCACACTCAAACTTTTTTAAACTCAGCCATTATACTAGCAAACACTCACTGTACCTAGTTGTATCCTAAACGTGGCTATTGTACTTTTGTCAATTCACAGTATTGGAACGTTATTTGCAGGACATCTGCCTGCATTGCACACTCAAACTTTTTTAAACTCAGCCATTATACTAGCAAACACTCACTGTACCTAGTTGTATCCTAAACGTGGCTATTGTACTTTTGTCAATTCACAGTATTGGAACGTTATTTGCAGGACATCTGCCTGCATTGCACACTCAAACTTTTTTAAACTCAGCCATTATACTAGCAAACACTCACTGTACCTAGTTGTATCCTAAACGTGGCTATTGTACTTTTGTCAATTCACAGTATTGGAACGTTATTTGCAGCACGTCTGCCTGCATTGCACACTCAAACTTTTTTAAACTCAGCCATTATACTAGCAAACACTCACTGTACCTAGTTGTATCCTAAACGTGGCTATTGTACTTTTGTTAATTCACAGTATTGGAACGTTATTTGCAGGACATCTGCCTGCATTGCACACTCAAACTTTTTTAAACTCAGCCATTATACTAGCAAACACTCACTGTACCTAGTTGTATCCTAAACGTGGCTATTGTACTTTTGTCAATTCACAGTATTGGAACGTTATTTGCAGCACGTCTGCCTGCATTGCACACTCAAACTTTTTTAAACTCAGCCATTATACTAGCAAACACTCACTGTACCTAGTTGTATCCTAAACGTGGCTATTGTACTTTTGTCAATTCACAGTATTAGAACGTTATTTGCAGCACGTCTGCCTGCATTGCACACTCAAACTTTTTTAAACTCAGCCATTATACTAGCAAACACTCACTGTACCTAGTTGTATCCTAAACGTGGCTATTGTACTTTTGTCAATTCACAGTATTGGAACGTTATTTGCAGGACATCTGCCTGCATTGCACACTCAAACTTTTTTAAACTCAGCCATTATACTAGCAAACACTCACTGTACCTAGTTGTATCCTAAACGTGGCTATTGTACTTTTGTCAATTCACAGTATTGGAACGTTATTTGCAGGACATCTGCCTGCATTGCACACTCAAACTTTTTTAAACTCAGCCATTATACTAGCAAACACTCACTGTACCTAGTTGTATCCTAAACGTGGCTATTGTACTTTTGTCAATTCACAGTATTGGAACGTTATTTGCAGGACATCTGCCTGCATTGCACACTCAAACTTTTTTAAACTCAGCCATTATACTAGCAAACACTCACTGTACCTAGTTGTATCCTAAACGTGGCTATTGTACTTTTGTCAATTCACAGTATTGGAACGTTATTTGCAGGACATCTGCCTGCATTGCACACTCAAACTTTTTTAAACTCAGCCATTATACTAGCAAACACTCACTGTACCTAGTTGTATCCTAAACGTGGCTATTGTACTTTTGTCAATTCACAGTATTGGAACGTTATTTGCAGGACATCTGCCTGCATTGCACACTCAAACTTTTTTAAACTCAGCCATTATACTAGCAAACACTCACTGTACCTAGTTGTATCCTAAACGTGGCTATTGTACTTTTGTCAATTCACAGTATTGGAACGTTATTTGCAGCACGTCTGTCTGCATTGCACACTCAAACTTTTTTAAACTCAGCCATTATACTAGCAAACACTCACTGTACCTAGTTGTATCCTAAACGTGGCTATTGTACTTTTGTTAATTCACAGTATTGGAACGTTATTTGCAGGACATCTGCCTGCATTGCACACTCAAACTTTTTTAAACTCAGCCATTATACTAGCAAACACTCACTGTACCTAGTTGTATCCTAAACGTGGCTATTGTACTTTTGTCAATTCACAGTATTAGAACGTTATTTGCAGGACATCTGCCTGCATTGCACACTCAAACTTTTTTAAACTCAGCCATTATACTAGCAAACACTCACTGTACCTAGTTGTATCCTAAACGTGGCTATTGTACTTTTGTCAATTCACAGTATTGGAACGTTATTTGCAGCACGTCTGCCTGCATTGCACACTCAAACTTTTTTAAACTCAGCCATTATACTAGCAAACACTCACTGTACCTAGTTGTATCCTAAACGTGGCTATTGTACTTTTGTTAATTCACAGTATTGGAACGTTATTTGCAGGACATCTGCCTGCATTGCACACTCAAACTTTTTTAAACTCAGCCATTATACTAGCAAACACTCACTGTACCTAGTTGTATCCTAAACGTGGCTATTGTACTTTTGTTAATTCACAGTATTGGAACGTTATTTGCAGGACATCTGCCTGTATTGCACACTCAAACTTTTTTAAACTCAGCCATTATGCTAGCAAACACTCACTGTACCTAGTTGTATCCTAAACGTGGCTATTGTACTTTTGTCAATTCACAGTATTGGAACGTTATTTGCAGCACGTCTGCCTGCATTGCACACTCAAACTTTTTTAAACTCAGCCATTATACTAGCAAACACTCACTGTACCTAGTTGTATCCTAAACGTGGCTATTGTACTTTTGTCAATTCACAGTATTGGAACGTTATTTGCAGGACATCTGCCTGCATTGCACACTCAAACTTTTTTAAACTCAGCCATTATACTAGCAAACACTCACTGTACCTAGTTGTATCCTAAACGTGGCTATTGTACTTTTGTCAATTCACAGTATTAGAACGTTATTTGCAGCACGTCTGCCTGCATTGCACACTCAAACTTTTTTAAACTCAGCCATTATACTAGCAAACACTCACTGTACCTAGTTGTATCCTAAACGTGGCTATTGTACTTTTGTCAATTCACAGTATTGGAACGTTATTTGCAGGACATCTGCCTGCATTGCACACTCAAACTTTTTTAAACTCAGCCATTATACTAGCAAACACTCACTGTACCTAGTTGTATCCTAAACGTGGCTATTGTACTTTTGTCAATTCACAGTATTAGAACGTTATTTGCAGCACGTCTGCCTGCATTGCACACTCAAACTTTTTTAAACTCAGCCATTATACTAGCAAACACTCACTGTACCTAGTTGTATCCTAAACGTGGCTATTGTACTTTTGTCAATTCACAGTATTGGAACGTTATTTGCAGGACATCTGCCTGCATTGCACACTCAAACTTTTTTAAACTCAGCCATTATACTAGCAAACACTCACTGTACCTAGTTGTATCCTAAACGTGGCTATTGTACTTTTGTCAATTCACAGTATTGGAACGTTATTTGCAGGACATCTGCCTGCATTGCACACTCAAACTTTTTTAAACTCAGCCATTATACTAGCAAACACTCACTGTACCTAGTTGTATCCTAAACGTGGCTATTGTACTTTTGTCAATTCACAGTATTGGAACGTTATTTGCAGGACATCTGCCTGCATTGCACACTCAAACTTTTTTAAACTCAGCCATTATACTAGCAAACACTCACTGTACCTAGTTGTATCCTAAACGTGGCTATTGTACTTTTGTCAATTCACAGTATTGGAACGTTATTTGCAGGACATCTGCCTGCATTGCACACTCAAACTTTTTTAAACTCAGCCATTATACTAGCAAACACTCACTGTACCTAGTTGTATCATAAACGTGGCTATTGTACTTTTGTCAATTCACAGTATTGGAACGTTATTTGCAGGACATCTGCCTGCATTGCACACTCAAACTTTTTTAAACTCAGCCATTATACTACCAAACACTCACTGTACCTAGTTGTATCCTAAACGTGGCTATTGTACTTTTGTCTATTCACAGTATTGGAACGTTATTTGCAGGACATCTGCCTGCATTGCACACTCAAACTTTTTTAAACTCAGCCATTATACTAGCAAACACTCACTGTACCTAGTTGTATCCTAAACGTGGCTATTGTACTTTTGTCAATTCACACTACTGCAAATCTATGTGCAGCACCTCTGCATGACAACCTCGTGCTCTGTTTTTAATAAGCTATAATGGTAGCACAAAATACTGCCATTTTGTGGCATCATAGAACTGGCTGTTGTATTCCATTAGTGCCCCACTGGTGACAAGCTATTTCTAGCACCTCTACATCACACCCTCATGCACATTTTGCTACGCTAATGTTATAGCAAACTCATGGAATTCATTGCTGCATTTCATAATTCGGAGGGATAGAAAGTCAGGCTTCCTTTAGCTTTTCCTTCTGTTCATAGACAGCATCTCCAAGACAAATTTCCCCTCCACGTCTAAGTGTGGAGAGGCAGCTAGTGCGCATGCGTGTGCCGATGTACCCCAGCTGCAGCATAATTACAGTGTTTCGCCTAGTGAGTATGCTCAGCCTGACTGTGCCATTCCTGACGCTAAGTTTTCATTTCGGGATACAGCGCATGCTCCCACACTAAGTGTGAAAAGCCTCTTTGCACAGGTGCTTGCATTCCGTGCCGGGTATAAGTCCTGTTTTGGGCATAGACACCATGCTAAAGCTGATAGTCTTTTTTCAGAGACTGTATTTCATGATACTGAGCATGCTCAGGCACTTCCTGCATCAGAGACTAGGTCCGGTAATGAACTCTTTGGCCCTGGCCCTGATGTGGGGGTCCCATATAGACCACAGGGCATCAGGTGTCCTCCCAAATGTCTTGCAGAGGCCCACACCTATGACTTGTCACCGCATTATTGATGCTCAGACGATGACTGGTGAGGTGTTTGGGTCATGGCAGCCATGAGGTCATCATTGAAGTTGCGTTTCCAAATAGGACGCTAGTTATGCCACTCATGACGTGTCACTCTACTTTTGTCTCCAGGAGGTGCATTGTGGTTCACCCTGGTTTGGGGCGGACCCAGGTTATAAAAGGGGCTGGAGCCAACCAGGAGGTGCGCAGTCTTCTATTATGCTCCGAAAGAGCACACCTCCATGTGTTGAACCCATTGCGGCTTTAGGCCAGAGGTAGGCAGGGATCGGGTGGTGGATGCAGGCCACCACCACAGTTGGTAACGCAGAACGGTTAAGACCAGCTCCTGTCCTAACAGTCCTGCTTGTGCAGCCCAGTGGCATTAACAGGCCTGCTGCTGCTGATGCGCCTGCTGTCCACAGGTGTGGCCCCTACGCACACGGTCAGCGTACTCAATGGCCCCTGTGTTGTTAACAGGGAGTTCCTGGGCTGGGTGGGCATGTGGACCCTGTGACGCTAACAGGGCTCACAGTCTCCAGATCCGAATGGCGTCTAACTCGGTTCAGGCTACTATTAGTTTCATAGCCACACAGCTCTGTATCCTCCACCAAACCTTCAAGTTGCCAACCTCTCCTTTTCCAACTGGGAGCACGGTGGACACTGACTGCTGATGGGGATATATACCTTTCTCTTTCTTTTCTTATTAATTTTCGTTATATATCGGTCACAGATTATATACCACTTTATCCAAATCTGCCAGTCCCACTGTAACAGATGTTGTTTCTTCAGCAAATGTTACAGTTGCTTAACCACCAAATCCACGGACCAAAACTTTTTTCCCCTTTCCAACACACCTGTTCCCCTTTCCAACAGCATCTGTCCTTTTTCAACTCATTTTGGGATATGACCAAAAGTGCAACTGTGCAGGGACACCGTACTCAACGCCATCTCAGCACAGCAGCCATCCCTCGGTCCCTCCGATGTGGACAAGTAAAAGACCATTTCCTCCTATCCATGACAAAGCGTTGAGATTCACTCTGTGCAGCACTGGTGTTTAGTGGACAAGTAGATCTAAGATTGCGTACCACATTCTGCAGATACTCCTGTATACGTGCGTCTATTTCTATGGCAGGAATTAGTTCGCCAAATTTTGTCTTGTACCGGGGATCTAACAGTGTGGCAACCCAGTATTCAGGATTAGTTCAAATTCATACAATCCGAGGGTCATGTAGGTAGTGCAGCAAGAAGGCGCTCATGTGTCTTGTGCATCCAGGAGGACCAAGTCCTTGGTGTGTTGGTGGCAGAGAGGTGAGAATCGTGCATCCTTCCTCTGCCCTCTCCCCCCAACCTCGCACAACCGAAATGTGAGCAAGCTCTCACTCATCTGCTGAGTCTTCCATGCCCATCGCCAGTTCGTCCTCCATTTCTTCATGGGCTCCTGCACTTTCATCAACACTTTTTGCTGATACTATGCGCCCTTGTTAATCCCTCTCCCTCACCATGACTGCCGCATAGGTGCCGCTGACCATCTGGACCTCGTAGATCTTGTTATCCCTTCCGCATATGACTCCTCCTGTACTTCCTCCCCTTCCTCTTGTCCCAACACCTGACTCCGAATAATAATTACAGTGTGCTCCATCATGTAGATGACCAGAATTGTCACGCTGAGAATGACATTGCCAGTGCTAAACATCTTCGTCGACATTTCAAAACTGTGTAGCAGGGTGCATAGGTCCTTGATCTGACACCACTCCAGCAGCGTGATCTGCACCACCTCTGGATCAAGTTATCCCAGGCTATATGTCTTACCGTATTTCAGCAGGGCTCTGCGGTGCTGCCACACACGCTGCAACATGTGCAGATTCAAATTCCTGCGTGTCGAAACATCGCATTTACGGCGTTTAACTGCCAGACCCTAAGACTTCCGGAGTGATGAAAGTTGTTGAGCTGCTGTGTGCGCACGATGGAAGTGAGCACATAGCGAGCGTGCCCACTGCACAAGGCCATGTAGGCCGTGATGGTGTTTTAAAAATTGCTGGCGAATTCGGTTCAACACGTGAGCCCTAAAAGGCACGTGTGTCACATTGCCCTGAGGATGGCCCGCAGCCAGGTTTGCATCATTGCCGCACACGGCTGTTAAGTCACCAACGGAGTCCGCTCCGTCAATTTGTACTCCGGTCGCCAGGTGACAACGTGTTCCTTTCATGAATAGTGCTGATGATGGGAGAGTAGTCGATGCCAGCGGCGCAGGTGGACGCAGGTTATGCTCACCCACTGGGCTGCATTACCTTGACAGATGCAGAATCTCTGGCTGAATGTAGCTGGTGGGTATCTCACAGATGAAATACCATCATTCAGCTACAACCAATGGGAAGACACCACACCCTTTTTTATGCCCATCCTGTCTGCAGACCACTGCCAGACATAGCTATGAACCTCTGGTTAATTTTACCCCCAGTTCAGTTTTATGATTTTGTGTGCTTGTTACCTGACTACTTTTCCTGCTTGCTGTTTATGTACCTTGTTGGCCGATACGCATTTCACCTCTGCTTGTTTTCTGATTCTTTCCTGGCCGTCCCATTCTGTTCCTGTTCCTCAATTAATGTTTTGACCCTGCCTGACTACTATTCTCTGTAATAGCGGTGTGACTCACATTTCCCATACATTTCAAAGTAAAACTTTGACCGCCTGATGGCATTGAGCTCTGCTGCCAGCATAGTAAGGAGGTGTGTGGTAGTCCTTGTGCGCAGTTGCAAGGAAGGGTGGCCTGACCACACAGGGTTTGCGCCAAGGTAGAGGACCCACACGAGGTTGAAGAGGCAGAAGCAGTGTATTAACTTCTACATACAGAACAAGGATTGAAACAACTCGTGGGGACGGCAAGACTTGTACAGCAGACCCTTCTCCATCTCTCACCATAGTTTGCCAGTGCCCAGTCAGTGACATGTAATGACCCTGTCTATGCTTACTGGTCCAAGTATCTGTGTTGAAATGCACCCTGTCGCACACAGATTTTCTCAAGGAAGTGGTGATGTTGTGTGCGACATGCTGGTGTAGCGCGGGCATGCTTTTCTTGGAGAAGCAGTGGTGATTGGGCATCTGGTACTGGGGCACAGCGACAGACATAAGGTCTGTAAAATCCTGTGTGTCCACTACGCGTAAAGGCAGCATTTCGGTAGCCAACAGCTTACAGAGGGATAGAGTCAACCACTTAGCGTTGTCATGGGTCGCAGTAAGTGGCCTTTTATTTGACCACATCTGAGGGACAGAGATCTGGCTGCTGTCTGTAGACGGTGTTGAGTAGGGTGTCCCTGGAAAAATGCAGGTTTGTGAGAAAAGTGCAGGCGGAGACATGATGTTGCCTTCATCTTGCCTTCAGATCTGTTCATCTTGTATCATTTTTAAAAAACACAGCAAGCAAGGGTTACTCCAAGCGGAGTCTACCTTTTTTCCCCAAATTGGGCACACAGACACCCCATCAGTGGCAGGACTTGTGCCCTAGTTGCAAACAGGATGTTTTGATTTGCATCAAGCACATTCCAAATCCACAAGCATTTACTCTCCCCAGGATGACACAGGGGTAGTAAATTCCTTCTGGATCCATGACTTGTTCATTTTGATGAACGTCAGTCTGTCCACATTGTCACTGGACAGACGCGTGCGCTTATCTGTCAGCACACACCCAGCAGCACTGAAGACACGTTCAGAGACAACGCTGGCAGCTGGACACGACAAAATCTTCAAGGCGTAACTGGAGAGCTCTTGACATTTTTCTAGATTTGAAGCACAAAAGGAGCAAGGCTCCATTTGCAAAGTCATTGCATCGATGTTCATTTGGAGATACTCCTGTATCATCCTCTCCATCCGTTGACTATGTGACACACTTGATGTCTCTGGTGGCCTTGCAAAGGAGGGTCTAAAAAAATTATGAAAAGATTCCATAAAATTGCTGTTACCAGCACCAGATACGGTCCTACTGGTACGGGTAGACTGTTGAAGATGACGAGGCCGTCCCATGTTTGTCAAGTTACAACTGGGAGAATCACTCCCTTCACCTGCACGGTTGTTTGGTGGAAAAGCCGAGCTAAGATCGAGTAACAGCTTCTGCTGATACTCCTGCATACGTGCGTCCCTTTCTATGGGTGGAATTATGTCACAAAATTTGGACTTGTCCCGGGGATCTAATAGTGTGGCAAGCCAGTAGTCATCATCACTTCTAATTTTGACAATACGAGGGTCATGTTGGAGGTAGTGCAACAAGAAGGCACTCATGTGTCTTGCGCAGCCATGCGGACCAAGTCCACGCTGTGTTTGTGGCATAGAGGTGCTAACCGTTCTTTCTTCCTCTGTCATCTCCCCCCAACCTCTTTCAACTTAAATTTGACCAAGGTCCCCCTCATCTGCTGAGTCTTCCATGTCCATGGACAGTTCGTCCTCCATATCTTCATGTCCTCCTGCACCTTCCTCAACATCTCGCCTGCTACCATGCGCCCTTGTTGATCCCTGTCCCCCATGGTCCCATGCCTGCCGCGTTGGTGATGATGAACGTCTGGACCTTGGTGATGTTGTTGTGTCTTGCGCATATGAATCCTCCTGTAGTTCCTCCCCTTCCTGTTGTCCCACCCCCTGACTCCGAATAGTGTTTAGCGTGTGCTCCAGCATGTAAATGACTGTAATCGTCATGCTGATAATGGCATTGTCAGCGCTAAACATATTCGTCGCCATGTCGAAACTGTGCAGAAGGGTGCATAGGTCCTTGATCTGAGATCACTCCATCAGGGTGATCTGCCCCACCTCTGCATCTCGTTGGCCCAGGCTATACGTCATGACGTATTGCACCAGGGCTCTGCGGTGCTGCCACAGTCGCTGTAACATGTGGAGAGTTGAATTCCAGCGTGTCGCCACATCGCATTTCAGGCGATGAACCGGCAGGCCGAAAGACTTCTGGAGCGATGCAAGTCGCTCAGCTGCGGCGGTTGAACGGCGGAAGTGAGCACTGCAGACAGTTTCCGTGCCCTGGTCAGAAGGCCATCTAGGCCGGGATAGTGTGTTAAAAATTGCTGGACAACAAGGTTCAACACGTGAGCCATACAAGGCACGTGTGTCACCTTGCCCAGGCGAAGGGCCGCACCCAGGTTTGCAGCATTGTCGCACACGGCCTTACCAGGCTGCAGGTTGAGTGGAGACAACCATTTATTAAACTCGGACCGCAGAGCTGACCACAACTCCTCAGCTGTGTGACTCTTATTCCCAAGACATGTCAAGCTAAAGACCGCCTGATGCCGTTGCGCTCTGCTGCCAGCATAGTAATAAGGGGTGCGTCATTCCTTCTGCGCAGTGAGAACGCTGGTGGCCTGACCAGGCAGGCTTGGGGCGGAGGTGGAGGACCCAGATGAGGTGGAGGATGCAGAAGCAGTGGCGGAACTTGGACAGACAGAGGATTGACACACAAGTCGTGGGGACGGCAAGACTTGTGCAGCAGACCCTTCACCATCTATCACCATAGTTACCCAGTGCCCAGTCAGCGACATGTAACGTCCCTGTCCATGCTTACTGGTCCAAGTATCGGTGGTGAAATTCACCCGTTCACACACAGAGTTTCTCAAGGAAGCGGTGATATTGTGTGCGACATGCTGGTGTAGCGCGGGCACACCTTTCTTAGAGAAGTAGTGGCGACTAAGCATCTGGTACTGGGGCACAGCGACAGATATAAGGTCTCTAAAATCCTGTGTGTCCACTAGGCGGAAAGGCAGCATTTCTGTAGCCAACAGCTTACAGAGGGATAGAGTCAACCTCTTCGCTTTGTCATGGGTCGAAGGAAGTGGCCTTTTATTTGACCACATCTGAGGGACAGAGATCTGGCTGCTGTGTGTAGACGGTGTTGAGTAGGGTGTCCCTGGAAAAATGCAGCTTTGGGAGGAAAGTGCAGGCGGAGACATGATGTTGCCTTCATCCAAAGTTGGTGCTATCGATGTCTGAGAGAGCTGTACACACTCACTTGTTTCCCCTTCCAAACCAACTGACGACCTACCAAGCAAACTGCCTGTTGCGGTTACAGTGGTGGAAGTTGTGGGTGGAAATACAGGTGTGACAGCTGTCCCCACAGTCCTAGAAGATGACGAGCGCGCGGATGCCCTGGAAGGGGCAGGCGGTGGATGGTTGGCTCCACTAGGCCGCATTGCAGCACGGTGAGCTTCCCACCAGGCCATATGATATTTATTCATGTGACGATTCATGGAAGAAGTTGTCAAACTGCTGAGGTTTTGACCTCTACTAAGATAACCATGGCAAATGTTACAGATCACATAATTTGGCCGATCTTTTTTTATGTCAAAAAAGGACCAGGCTAGGCAAGGCTTAGAGGCCATGCGACCTGTTGATCCACCCCGAATAATGCTCAGAGGCAGAGTGGTGGCTGAGGATGCAGTTGTAGACGTGCTACCAGTGCTCCGACTGTGTCCAGGAAGGCGCCAGGTTACTTCGACGTCGGTTGCATCCTCCTCCACCGCCTCTATTGACCTCCTCGAGTGTCTGACTGTGGGTTGACAGTAGGTGGGATCTAGAACTTCATCATCAATTGTTGTGTTTGCACTCCCCTCCCCCTCAGACCGAGTTTCTTCTTGCCCTGACCGAATATTTAAGTTGTCATCCCAATCGGGTATCTGCGTCTCATCTTCATCAGTATGTTCCTCATTGCCTATAACCACAGTTGTTGGAAAGGCAGCATTTTGGTAGCCAACAGTTTGCATTTTATGAAAGTCAACCTCCAAGCCATGTCATGCCCTTCTAAAAGCATGTATAACACAGCGAGGGGACTCCAACCACAGTCTCCCTCGTTGCCACTCTCTGGGCCACACACACCCCACTTGACTGGCATCGGTTGAGCCCCCTTTTGAAAAAGAAAAAGATGCTTTGCATGAAGCACTCTCAAAAATACGCGTGCCTTTCCCGTCCCCTGGCTGACCCCGGGGAAGAAAAGTCCTCTGAGAGCCATGACTTGTTCATCTTGGTTCTTTTAGAAACACAGCGAGGGGACTCCAACCACAGTCTCCCTCGTTGCCACTCACTGGGCCACACACACCTCACTTGACTGGCATCGGTTGAGCCCCCTTTTGAAAAAGAAAAAGATGCTTTGCATGAAGCACTCTCAAAAATACGCGTGCCTTTCCCGTCCCCTGGCTGACCCCGGGGAAGAAAAGTCCTCTGAGAGCCATGACTTGTTCATCTTGGTTCTTTTAGAAACACAGCGAGGGGACTCCAACCACAGTCTCCCTCGTTGCCACTCACTGGGCCACACACACCCCACTTGACTGGCATCGGTTGAGCCCCCTTTTGAAAAAGAAAAAGATGCTTTGCATGAAGCACTCTCAAAAATACGCGTGCCTTTCCCGTCCCCTGGCTGACCCCGGGGAAGAAAAGTCCTCTGAGAGCCATGACTTGTTCATCTTGGTTCTTTTAGAAACACAGCGAGGGGACTCCAACCACAGTCTCCCTCGTTGCCACTCACTGGGCCACACACACCCCACTTGACTGGCATCGGTTGAGCCCCCTTTTGAAAAAGAAAAAGATGCTTTGCATGAAGCACTCTCAAAAATACGCGTGCCTTTCCCGTCCCCTGGCTGACCCCGGGGAAGAAAAGTCCTCTGAGAGCCATGACTTGTTCATCTTGGTTCTTTTAGAAACACAGCGAGGGGACTCCAACCACAGTCTCCCTCGTTGCCACTCACTGGGCCACACACACCCCACTTGATTGGCATCGGTTGAGCCCCCTTTTGAAAAAGAAAAAGATGCTTTGCATGAAGCACTCTCAAAAATACGCGTGCCTTTCCCGTCCCCTGGCTGACCCCGGGGAAGAAAAGTCCTCTGAGAGCCATGACTTGTTCATCTTGGTTCTTTTAGAAACACAGCGAGGGGACTCCAACCACAGTCTCCCTCATTGCCACTCACTGGGCCACACACACCCCACTTGACTGGCATCGGTTGAGCCCCCTTTTGAAAAAGAAAAAGATGCTTTGCATGAAGCACTCTCAAAAATACGCGTGCCTTTCCCGTCCCCTGGCTGACCCCGGGGAAGAAAAGTCCTCTGAGAGCCATGACTTGTTCATCTTGGTTCTTTTAGAAACACAGCGAGGGGACTCCAACCACAGTCTCCCTCGTTGCCACTCACTGGGCCACACACACCCCACTTGACTGGCATCGGTTGAGCCCCCTTTTGAAAAAGAAAAAGATGCTTTGCATGAAGCACTCTCAAAAATACGCGTGCCTTTCCCGTCCCCTGGCTGACCCCGGGGAAGAAAAGTCCTCTGAGAGCCATGACTTGTTCATCTTGGTTCTTTTAGAAACACAGCGAGGGGACTCCAACCACAGTCTCCCTCGTTGCCACTCACTGGGCCACACACACCCCACTTGACTGGCATCGGTTGAGCCCCCTTCTGAAAAAGAAAAAGATGCTTTGCATGAAGCACTCTCAAAAATACGCGTGCCTTTCCCGTCCCCTGGCTGACCCCGGGGAAGAAAAGTCCTCTGAGAGCCATGACTTGTTCATCTTGGTTCTTTTAGAAACACAGCGAGGGGACTCCAACCACAGTCTCCCTCGTTGCCACTCACTGGGCCACACACACCCCACTTGACTGGCATCGGTTGAGCCCCCTTTTGAAAAAGAAAAAGATGCTTTGCATGAAGCACTCTCAAAAATACGCGTGCCTTTCCCGTCCCCTGGCTGACCCCGGGGAAGAAAAGTCCTCTGAGAGCCATGACTTGTTCATCTTGGTTCTTTTAGAAACACAGCGAGGGGACTCCAACCACAGTCTCCCTCGTTGCCACTCACTGGGCCACACACACCCCACTTGACTGGCATCGGTTGAGCCCCCTTTTGAAAAAGAAAAAGATGCTTTGCATGAAGCACTCTCAAAAATACGCGTGCCTTTCCCGTCCCCTGGCTGACCCCGGGGAAGAAAAGTCCTCTGAGAGCCATGACTTGTTCATCTTGGTTCTTTTAGAAACACAGCGAGGGGACTCCAACCACAGTCTCCCTCGTTGCCACTCACTGGGCCACACACACCCCACTTGACTGGCATCGGTTGAGCCCCCTTTTGAAAAAGAAAAAGATGCTTTGCATGAAGCACTCTCAAAAATACGCGTGCCTTTCCCGTCCCCTGGCTGACCCCGGGGAAGAAAAGTCCTCTGAGAGCCATGACTTGTTCATCTTGGTTCTTTTAGAAACACAGCGAGGGGACTCCAACCACAGTCTCCCTCGTTGCCACTCACTGGGCCACACACACCCCACTTGACTGGCATCGGTTGAGCCCCCTTTTGAAAAAGAAAAAGATGCTTTGCATGAAGCACTCTCAAAAATACGCGTGCCTTTCCCGTCCCCTGGCTGACCCCGGGGAAGAAAAGTCCTCTGAGAGCCATGACTTGTTCATCTTGGTTCTTTTAGAAACACAGCGAGGGGACTCCAACCACAGTCTCCCTCGTTGCCACTCACTGGGCCACACACACCCCACTTGACTGGCATCGGTTGAGCCCCCTTTTGAAAAAGAAAAAGATGCTTTGCATGAAGCACTCTCAAAAATACGCGTGCCTTTCCCGTCCCCTGGCTGACCCCGGGGAAGAAAAGTCCTCTGAGAGCCATGACTTGTTCATCTTGGTTCTTTTAGAAACACAGCGAGGGGACTCCAACCACAGTCTCCCTCGTTGCCACTCACTGGGCCACACACACCCCACTTGACTGGCATCGGTTGAGCCCCCTTTTGAAAAAGAAAAAGATGCTTTGCATGAAGCACTCTCAAAAATACGCGTGCCTTTCCCGTCCCCTGGCTGACCCCGGGGAAGAAAAGTCCTCTGAGAGCCATGACTTGTTCATCTTGGTTCTTTTAGAAACACAGCGAGGGGACTCCAACCACAGTCTCCCTCGTTGCCACTCACTGGGCCACACACACCCCACTTGACTGGCATCGGTTGAGCCCCCTTTTGAAAAAGAAAAAGATGCTTTGCATGAAGCACTCTCAAAAATACGCGTGCCTTTCCCGTCCCCTGGCTGACCCCGGGGAAGAAAAGTCCTCTGAGAGCCATGACTTGTTCATCTTGGTTCTTTTAGAAACACAGCGAGGGGACTCCAACCACAGTCTCCCTCGTTGCCACTCACTGGGCCACACACACCCCACTTGACTGGCATCGGTTGAGCCCCCTTTTGAAAAAGAAAAAGATGCTTTGCATGAAGCACTCTCAAAAATACGCGTGCCTTTCCCGTCCCCTGGCTGACCCCGGGGAAGAAAAGTCCTCTGAGAGCCATGACTTGTTCATCTTGGTTCTTTTAGAAACACAGCGAGGGGACTCCAACCACAGTCTCCCTCGTTGCCACTCACTGGGCCACACACACCCCACTTGACTGGCATCGGTTGAGCCCCCTTTTGAAAAAGAAAAAGATGCTTTGCATGAAGCACTCTCAAAAATACGCGTGCCTTTCCCGTCCCCTGGCTGACCCAGGGGAAGAAAAGTCCTCTGAGAGCCATGACTTGTTCATCTTGGTTCTTTTAGAAACACAGCGAGGGGACTCCAACCACAGTCTCCCTCGTTGCCACTCACTGGGCCACACACACCCCACTTGCTTGGCATCGGTTGAGCCCCCTTTTGAAAAAGAAAAAGATGCTTTGCATGAAGCACTCTCAAAAATACGCGTGCCTTTCCCGTCCCCTGGCTGACCCCGGGGAAGAAAAGTCCTCTGAGAGCCATGACTTGTTCATCTTGGTTCTTTTAGAAACACAGCGAGGGGACTCCAACCACAGTCTCCCTCGTTGCCACTCACTGGGCCACACACACCCCACTTGACTGGCATCGGTTGAGCCCCCTTTTGAAAAAGAAAAAGATGCTTTGCATGAAGCACTCTCAAAAATACGCGTGCCTTTCCCGTCCCCTGGCTGACCCCGGGGAAGAAAAGTCCTCTGAGAGCCATGACTTGTTCATCTTGGTTCTTTTAGAAACACAGCGAGGGGACTCCAACCACAGTCTCCCTCGTTGCCACTCACTGGGCCACACACACCCCACTTGACTGGCATCGGTTGAGCCCCCTTTTGAAAAAGAAAAAGATGCTTTGCATGAAGCACTCTCAAAAATACGCGTGCCTTTCCCGTCCCCTGGCTGACCCCGGGGAAGAAAAGTCCTCTGAGAGCCATGACTTGTTCATCTTGGTTCTTTTAGAAACACAGCGAGGGGACTCCAACCACAGTCTCCCTCGTTGCCACTCACTGGGCCACACACACCCCACTTGACTGGCATCGGTTGAGCCCCCTTTTGAAAAAGAAAAAGATGCTTTGCATGAAGCACTCTCAAAAATACGCGTGCCTTTCCCGTCCCCTGGCTGACCCCAGGGAAGAAAAGTCCTCTGAGAGCCATGACTTGTTCATCTTGGTTCTTTTAGAAACACAGCGAGGGGACTCCAACCACAGTCTCCCTCGTTGCCACTCACTGGGCCACACACACCCCACTTGACTGGCATCGGTTGAGCCCCCTTTTGAAAAAGAAAAAGATGCTTTGCATGAAGCACTCTCAAAAATACGCGTGCCTTTCCCGTCCCCTGGCTGACCCCGGGGAAGAAAAGTCCTCTGAGAGCCATGACTTGTTCATCTTGGTTCTTTTAGAAACACAGCGAGGGGACTCCAACCACAGTCTCCCTCGTTGCCACTCACTGGGCCACACACACCCCACTTGACTGGCATCGGTTGAGCCCCCTTTTGAAAAAGAAAAAGATGCTTTGCATGAAGCACTCTCAAAAATACGCGTGCCTTTCCCGTCCCCTGGCTGACCCCGGGGAAGAAAAGTCCTCTGAGAGCCATGACTTGTTCATCTTGGTTCTTTTAGAAACACAGCGAGGGGACTCCAACCACAGTCTCCCTCGTTGCCACTCACTGGGCCACACACACCCCACTTGACTGGCATCGGTTGAGCCCCCTTTTGAAAAAGAAAAAGATGCTTTGCATGAAGCACTCTCAAAAATACGCGTGCCTTTCCCGTCCCCTGGCTGACCCCGGGGAAGAAAAGTCCTCTGAGAGCCATGACTTGTTCATCTTGGTTCTTTTAGAAACACAGCGAGGGGACTCCAACCACAGTCTCCCTCGTTGCCACTCACTGGGCCACACACACCCCACTTGACTGGCATCGGTTGAGCCCCCTTTTGAAAAAGAAAAAGATGCTTTGCATGAAGCACTCTCAAAAATACGCGTGCCTTTCCCGTCCCCTGGCTGACCCCGGGGAAGAAAAGTCCTCTGAGAGCCATGACTTGTTCATCTTGGTTCTTTTAGAAACACAGCGAGGGGACTCCAACCACAGTCTCCCTCGTTGCCACTCACTGGGCCACACACACCCCACTTGACTGGCATCGGTTGAGCCCCCTTTTGAAAAAGAAAAAGATGCTTTGCATGAAGCACTCTCAAAAATACGCGTGCCTTTCCCGTCCCCTGGCTGACCCCGGGGAAGAAAAGTCCTCTGAGAGCCATGACTTGTTCATCTTGGTTCTTTTAGAAACACAGCGAGGGGACTCCAACCACAGTCTCCCTCGTTGCCACTCACTGGGCCACACACACCCCACTTGACTGGCATCGGTTGAGCCCCCTTTTGAAAAAGAAAAAGATGCTTTGCATGAAGCACTCTCAAAAATACGCGTGCCTTTCCCGTCCCCTGGCTGACCCCGGGGAAGAAAAGTCCTCTGAGAGCCATGACTTGTTCATCTTGGTTCTTTTAGAAACACAGCGAGGGGACTCCAACCACAGTCTCCCTCGTTGCCACTCACTGGGCCACACACACCCCACTTGACTGGCATCGGTTGAGCCCCCTTTTGAAAAAGAAAAAGATGCTTTGCATGAAGCACTCTCAAAAATACGCGTGCCTTTCCCGTCCCCTGGCTGACCCCGGGGAAGAAAAGTCCTCTGAGAGCCATGACTTGTTCATCTTGGTTCTTTTAGAAACACAGCGAGGGGACTCCAACCACAGTCTCCCTCGTTGCCACTCACTGGGCCACACACACCCCACTTGACTGGCATCGGTTGAGCCCCCTTTTGAAAAAGAAAAAGATGCTTTGCATGAAGCACTCTCAAAAATACGCGTGCCTTTCCCGTCCCCTGGCTGACCCCGGGGAAGAAAAGTCCTCTGAGAGCCATGACTTGTTCATCTTGGTTCTTTTAGAAACACAGCGAGGGGACTCCAACCACAGTCTCCCTCGTTGCCACTCACTGGGCCACACACACCCCACTTGACTGGCATCGGTTGAGCCCCCTTTTGAAAAAGAAAAAGATGCTTTGCATGAAGCACTCTCAAAAATACGCGTGCCTTTCCCGTCCCCTGGCTGACCCCGGGGAAGAAAAGTCCTCTGAGAGCCATGACTTGTTCATCTTGGTTCTTTTAGAAACACAGCGAGGGGACTCCAACCACAGTCTCCCTCGTTGCCACTCACTGGGCCACACACACCCCACTTGACTGGCATCGGTTGAGCCCCCTTTTGAAAAAGAAAAAGATGCTTTGCATGAAGCACTCTCAAAAATACGCGTGCCTTTCCCGTCCCCTGGCTGACCCCGGGGAAGAAAAGTCCTCTGAGAGCCATGACTTGTTCATCTTGGTTCTTTTAGAAACACAGCGAGGGGACTCCAACCACAGTCTCCCTCGTTGCCACTCACTGGGCCACACACACCCCACTTGACTTGCATCGGTTGAGCCCCCTTTTGAAAAAGAAAAAGATGCTTTGCATGAAGCACTCTCAAAAATACGCGTGCCTTTCCCGTCCCCTGGCTGACCCCGGGGAAGAAAAGTCCTCTGAGAGCCATGACTTGTTCATCTTGGTTCTTTTAGAAACACAGCGAGGGGACTCCAACCACAGTCTCCCTCGTTGCCACTCACTGGGCCACACACACCCCACTTGACTGGCATCGGTTGAGCCCCCTTTTGAAAAAGAAAAAGATGCTTTGCATGAAGCACTCTCAAAAATACGCGTGCCTTTCCCGTCCCCTGGCTGACCCCGGGGAAGAAAAGTCCTCTGAGAGCCATGACTTGTTCATCTTGGTTCTTTTAGAAACACAGCGAGGGGACTCCAACCACAGTCTCCCTCGTTGCCACTCACTGGGCCACACACACCCCACTTGACTGGCATCGGTTGAGCCCCCTTTTGAAAAAGAAAAAGATGCTTTGCATGAAGCACTCTCAAAAATACGCGTGCCTTTCCCGTCCCCTGGCTGACCCAGGGGAAGAAAAGTCCTCTGAGAGCCATGTCCACATTGTCAGTGGACAGACACGTGTGCTTATCTGCCAGCAGACCCACAGCAGCACTGAAGACAGGTTCCGAGAGAACGCTGGCTGCAGGACACGACAAGATCCCCAAGACGTACGTGGCGAGCTCAGGCAATTTATCAAGATTGGAAGCCAAGAATGAGCAGGGCTCAAGTTGCACAATAATGGAATCGATGTTTCCTTGCATATACTCATATATCTGTGTGTCCTCCTCTTTTTCCTTGTCCAGCTCTTTTGTTTTCGCATGAGTATATGTCCTTGTCACTTTCCCATGTGTTGTGAGTTGTTTGTGACCTTTTGGACACCTTTGAGGGTGTTTTCTAGGTGTTTTTCTGTGTTTGTGATTGCCTGCCATTGTTTCCTATGCAGTTCGAGTTCGGTTCGTCGAACGTTCGACGAACCGAACTCGAACGGGAGGTCCGTTCGGCGAACCAACCTCGAGCCGAACCGCGACCGGTTCGCTCATCTCTAATATTCACTACTTGTGCGTTATATCAAAGTTTGTGGAAATTGCACACAAGTGCACCTGTACGCTGCCACCGACAGGCACACACGTGCGGTTTTAAAAACCAAGCATTTGCTTGGACCTGTCCCGCCCACAGCCATGACTCAGTCATGGTTACGGGACTGCAATAGACCAGGTGAGTGCTGCTGAGAGCAGTTCTGCTATTTATATGTGAGGCCGCATGGCACATTTTATAAAAATATTTTAGTGTAGGACTGCTTCAAATGAGATTTGCCGTGACGTGGCGAAGCAGCTCAAGAAATTGCAATTTTTTGCCAAAAATCTCAAAAAAAAAAATTTTTATAATGCAGTTTGGAATATTTGATGCCTTAGTGCACACTGGTGCTGGCTCTTTGTTGTTTCTTTGTTGAATTGGTCGGTGGTTGACCTCCACCTTGCTATGCACCCCAATTTGGGATGTATTCCATCTGTATAGATTTTGGCGTTTGGTGACTGTTCACATTGGGTCATCAGGCTTTGTCCACAGGCTATATATATACTTCATGCAGCATTTGCTTGGACCTGTCCCGCCCACAGCCATGACTCAGTCATGGGTACGGGACTGCAATAGACCAGGTGAGTGCTGCTGAGAGCAGTTCTGCTATTTATATGTGAGGCCGCATGGCACATTTTATAAAAATATTTTAGTGTAGGACTGCTTCAAATGAGATTTGCCGTGACGTGGCGAAGCAGCTCAAGAAATTGCAATTTTTTGCCAAAAATCTCAAAAAAAAAATTTTTATAATGCAGTTTGGAATATTTGATGCCTTAGTGCACACTGGTGCTGGCTCTTTGTTGTTTCTTTGTTGAATTGGTCGGTGGTTGACCTCCACCTTGCTATGCACCCCAATTTGGGATGTATTCCATCTGTATAGATTTTGGCGTTTGGTGACTGTTCACATTGGGTCATCAGGCTTTGTCCACAGGCTATATATATACTTCATGCAGCATTTGCTTGGACCTGTCCCGCCCACAGCCATGACTCAGTCATGGGTACGGGACTGCAATAGACCAGGTGAGTGCTGCTGAGAGCAGTTCTGCTATTTATATGTGAGGCCGCATGGCACATTTTATAAAAATATTTTAGTGTAGGACTGCTTCAAATGAGATTTGCCGTGACGTGGCGAAGCAGCTCAAGAAATTGCAATTTTTTGCCAAAAATCTCAAAAAAAAAAAAAAAAATTTTTATAATGCAGTTTGGAATATTTGATGCCTTAGTGCACACTGGTGCTGGCTCTTTGTTGTTTCTTTGTTGAATTGGTCGGTGGTTGACCTCCACCTTGCTATGCACCCCAATTTGGGATGTATTCCATCTGTATAGATTTTGGCGTTTGGTGACTGTTCACATTGGGTCATCAGGCTTTGTCCACAGGCTATATATATACTTCATGCAGCATTTGCTTGGACCTGTCCCGCCCACAGCCATGACTCAGTCATGGGTACGGGACTGCAATAGACCAGGTGAGTGCTGCTGAGAGCAGTTCTGCTATTTATATGTGAGGCCGCATGGCACATTTTATAAAAATATTTTAGTGTAGGACTGCTTCAAATGAGATTTGCCGTGACGTGGCGAAGCAGCTCAAGAAATTGCAATTTTTTGCCAAAAATCTCAAAAAAAAAAAAATTTTTATAATGCAGTTTGTAATATTTGATGCCTTAGTGCACACTGGTGCTGGCTCTTTGTTGTTTCTTTGTTGAATTGGTCGGTGGTTGACCTCCACCTTGCTATGCACCCCAATTTGGGATGTATTCCATCTGTATAGATTTTGGCGTTTGGTGACTGTTCACATTGGGTCATCAGGCTTTGTCCACAGGCTATATATATACTTCATGCAGCATTTGCTTGGACCTGTCCCGCCCACAGCCATGACTCAGTCATGGGTACGGGACTGCAATAGACCAGGTGAGTGCTGCTGAGAGCAGTTCTGCTATTTATATGTGAGGCCGCATGGCACATTTTATAAAAATATTTTAGTGTAGGACTGCTTCAAATGAGATTTGCCGTGACGTGGCGAAGCAGCTCAAGAAATTGCAATTTTTTGCCAAAAATCTCAAAAAAAAAAAAAAAAATTTTTATAATGCAGTTTGGAATATTTGATGCCTTAGTGCACACTGGTGCTGGCTCTTTGTTGTTTCTTTGTTGAATTGGTCGGTGGTTGACCTCCACCTTGCTATGCACCCCAATTTGGGATGTATTCCATCTGTATAGATTTTGGCGTTTGGTGACTGTTCACATTGGGTCATCAGGCTTTGTCCACAGGCTATATATATACTTCATGCAGCATTTGCTTGGACCTGTCCCGCCCACAGCCATGACTCAGTCATGGGTACGGGACTGCAATAGACCAGGTGAGTGCTGCTGAGAGCAGTTCTGCTATTTATATGTGAGGCCGCATGGCACATTTTATAAAAATATTTTAGTGTAGGACTGCTTCAAATGAGATTTGCCGTGACGTGGCGAAGCAGCTCAAGAAATTGCAATTTTTTGCCAAAAATCTCAAAAAAAAAAATTTTTATAATGCAGTTTGGAATATTTGATGCCTTAGTGCACACTGGTGCTGGCTCTTTGTTGTTTCTTTGTGAATTGGTCGGTGGTTGACCTCCACCTTGCTATGCACCCCAATTTGGGATGTATTCCATCTGTATAGATTTTGGCGTTTGGTGACTGTTCACATTGGGTCATCAGGCTTTGTCCACAGGCTATATATATACTTCATGCAGCATTTGCTTGGACCTGTCCCGCCCACAGCCATGACTCAGTCATGGGTACGGGACTGCAATAGACCAGGTGAGTGCTGCTGAGAGCAGTTCTGCTATTTATATGTGAGGCCGCATGGCACATTTTATAAAAATATTTTAGTGTAGGACTGCTTCAAATGAGATTTGCCGTGACGTGGCGAAGCAGCTCAAGAAATTGCAATTTTTTGCCAAAAATCTCAAAAAAAATTTTTTATAATGCAGTTTGGAATATTTGATGCCTTAGTGCACACTGGTGCTGGCTCTTTGTTGTTTCTTTGTTGAATTGGTCGGTGGTTGACCTCCACCTTGCTATGCACCCCAATTTGGGATGTATTCCATCTGTATAGATTTTGGCGTTTGGTGACTGTTCACATTGGGTCATCAGGCTTTGTCCACAGGCTATATATATATACTTCATGCAGCATTTGCTTGGACCTGTCCCGCCCACAGCCATGACTCAGTCATGGGTACGGGACTGCAATAGACCAGGTGAGTGCTGCTGAGAGCAGTTCTGCTATTTATATGTGAGGCCGCATGGCACATTTTATAAAAATATTTTAGTGTAGGACTGCTTCAAATGAGATTTGCCGTGACGTGGCGAAGCAGCTCAATAAATTGCAATTTTTTGCCAAAAATCTCAAAAAAAAAAAAATTTTTATAATGCAGTTTGGAATATTTGATGCCTTAGTGCACACTGGTGCTGGCTCTTTGTTGTTTCTTTGTTGAATTGGTCGGTGGTTGACCTCCACCTTGCTATGCACCCCAATTTGGGATGTATTCCATCTGTATAGATTTTGGCGTTTGGTGACTGTTCACATTGGGTCATCAGGCTTTGTCCACAGGCTATATATATACTTCATGCAGCATTTGCTTGGACCTGTCCCGCCCACAGCCATGACTCAGTCATGGGTACGGGACTGCAATAGACCAGGTGAGTGCTGCTGAGAGCAGTTCTGCTATTTATATGTGAGGCCGCATGGCACATTTTATAAAAATATTTTAGTGTAGGACTGCTTCAAATGAGATTTGCCGTGACGTGGCGAAGCAGCTCAAGAAATTGCAATTTTTTGCCAAAAATCTCAAAAAAAAAATTTTTATAATGCAGTTTGGAATATTTGATGCCTTAGTGCACACTGGTGCTGGCTCTTTGTTGTTTCTTTGTTGAATTGGTCGGTGGTTGACCTCCACCTTGCTATGCACCCCAATTTGGGATGTATTCCATCTGTATAGATTTTGGCGTTTGGTGACTGTTCACATTGGGTCATCAGGCTTTGTCCACAGGCTATATATATACTTCATGCAGCATTTGCTTGGACCTGTCCCGCCCACAGCCATGACTCAGTCATGGGTACGGGACTGCAATAGACCAGGTGAGTGCTGCTGAGAGCAGTTCTGCTATTTATATGTGAGGTCGCATGGCACATTTTATAAAAATATTTTAGTGTAGGACTGCTTCAAATGAGATTTGCCGTGACGTGGCGAAGCAGCTCAAGAAATTGCAATTTTTTGCCAAAAATCTCAAAAAAAAATTTTTATAATGCAGTTTGGAATATTTGATGCCTTAGTGCACACTGGTGCTGGCTCTTTGTTGTTTCTTTGTTGAATTGGTCGGTGGTTGACCTCCACCTTGCTATGCACCCCAATTTGGGATGTATTCCATCTGTATAGATTTTGGCGTTTGGTGACTGTTCACATTGGGTCATCAGGCTTTGTCCACAGGCTATATATATACTTCATGCAGCATTTGCTTGGACCTGTCCCGCCCACAGCCATGACTCAGTCATGGGTACGGGACTGCAATAGACCAGGTGAGTGCTGCTGAGAGCAGTTCTGCTATTTATATGTGAGGCCGCATGGCACATTTTATAAAAATATTTTAGTGTAGGACTGCTTCAAATGAGATTTGCCGTGACGTGGCGAAGCAGCTCAAGAAATTGCAATTTTTTGCCAAAAATCTCAAAAAAAAAAAAATTTTTATAATGCAGTTTGGAATATTTGATGCCTTAGTGCACACTGGTGCTGGCTCTTTGTTGTTTCTTTGCAATAAGAACCTAACAGGTTTTTTTGGGGAGCGACAATTACAGACAAGTCAGACACTATCTGGACTGTTTTACACTGTGTACACCAGCCCCAGATATGATGAAGGCTGGTATACGGTCACCACTACCCTGCCTGCCTGCCTGCCTGTATACTGGTACAATAGTCCTGACAAGGACTCTTCTGGTCACTAGCCTGTATTCAGACCTGGCTATACCCTGCCTGTATATAGCAACAATAGTCCTGAGAAAGACTCTGCTACTGTACTCCGACCTGGCTATACCCTGCCTGCCTGTATACAACTAGAATAGTCCTGAGAAGGACTTTTGGTCACACTGTTTGCAGCCCTGCAACTGAAAAAGCTATAAAGGGCCGCAAAGCTTTCCCTGAATCAGCGACACTCTCCCTGCACTGACTGTCTGGATAGCTGTGAGCAGAGCACAGCGCGCCGGCCGGTATAAAGGCTCGGTCACGCTGTGCAGGCCGGCCAATCACTGCAATTCCACAACTAACAGGGCTGTGGCATTGCAGTGGTCTGCCAGCCAATCCCTGCATGAGGGCTGGCTCTCAAAAGAGCGCCAACATGCAGAAATGAAGACCACGAGTACAGCACGAGTATCGCGAGATTACTCGGTCCCCGCCGAGAAGCCCGAGTACAGCGATACTCGTGCGAGTACCGAGTAGTTACAAGCATGCTCACTCATCACTAGCTGCTGCCATTAGCTTTTTATTACCCCGATTGCCACCGCACCAGGGCAATTCAGGATGAGCTGAGTAGAGTCCTGGGACTGTCGCATCTAATGGATGCGGCAATTCCGGGCGGCTGCTGGCTGATATTGTTAGGCTGGGGGCTCCCCATAACATGGAGCTCCCCATCCTGAGAATACCAGCCTTTAGCCATGTGGCTTTACACTGGCTGGTATCAAAATTGGGGGGGTCGGCACGTCATTTTTTTTTTATTATTTATTTATTTATTTTACAACACGATATAGACACGCCCACCGACGGCTGTGATTGGTTGCAGTGAGACAGCTGTCACTCAGCGTGGGGACATGTCTGACTGCAACCAATTATAGGCGCCGGTGGGTGGGGAAAGCAGGGAATACGAGTTTGAATAATGAGCAGCCGGCATTTTCAAAAGAGGAAAAGCCGCCGGAGCTTTGTGACAGCCGTGCAGCGCCGCGCTGGTGATCGGGGATCGGTGAGTATGAGAGAGGGGAGAGACCGACCGACGGACAGAGAGAGGGACAGACAGAGTGAAACCGACGGACAGAGAGAGAGACCGAGTGACCAACTGACAGAGAAAGAGACCAACCGACAGACAGAGGGAGATTGACCGACACCCATAGACAGAGATTGACCGATATCGACAGAGAGAGAGACTGAAAAGACTTGCGTTTTGCTTGTCAAAAAAGCATGTGGAACGCAACAAAAATGCAGTCCAAGTGCATTTTGGTTGTGTTTTGACCTACATCATTGATTTCAATGGGTGGAGAATGCAGCTACAACGCACAAAAGAAGTGACATGCTGCTTTTTTTCCGCAGTGATTTTTGGCATTCAAAACGCTGCATTTAAAAACGCAGCGTGCGCATTGAATTTTTGGACTTCTCATAGACTTTGCTGGGGAATCAGAACGCATGCAATATGGCACTGAAATGCTGCAGTTCAAAATGCAGCGTTAACGCTGGAAAAAACACAACGTGCGCACATAGCCTAAGGGTCTCGGACGGTAATCTGATTCAATTCCTGAAAATACAAACAAAGGTGGACCCTGAGAAAAACTTGCCACCAAGAGGTAGGTTTGATATGTCCCTGCTCCACACTCTTAGCAATGTAATCTTTCATAGTCTGTCTCTCTGGGCCGGAAAGATTATACAGTCTGGATTTGGGAAGATTTGCTCCAGAAAGCAGATTAATGGGACAGTCATATACACGATGGGGAGGCAAATCTTGACACACTCTCTCTGAAAACACATCCTCAAACCCAGACAAAAATGCAGGTAAAAACTCCGTGGAAACTGTAGAGAGACAATTGTTCAAACAATTATCAATACAGTAGTTTCCCCACTCCATAATTTCCCTGGATTGCCTATCCACTACTGGATTATGTGTCATCAACCAGGGTAGAACCAGTACAACGGGAGTGGAAAGGGCCTCCAGGACATAGCAAGAAATTACTTCAAAATACAGGAATCCTACCCTCAGTTTTATATCATGTACTGTTTGTATCAGGCATCCCTGAGCAAGGGGTGCTGAGTGAATGGCATAGATGGAAATGGGGTTAGTTAACATATTACAGGTGACCTCATGAGTCCTTACAAATAGAGCATCCGCCATGCTCACTCCTGCTCCACTATCCACAAACACAGAAACTCTTTTAGTCCTGTTCTCTAGCACAACCTCTGCTGTCAGGACAAAGCAAGAATTACATATGGAAGACAAACATACACCCTGATTGTCCATTCCCACACCACCAAGGGTAAGCAGAGTACCAATTTGTTTGTTTTTTTGCTTAGGAATAGAGGGACAGGCTCCAATAAAATGACCCTCCTTAGCAGAAAAAATCTCCTCCTTCTCTTTGTTGATTTTAGTGGGAACATGCGGAGTAGTAGCTGCCCCTAGCTGCATGGGCTCATTCAAACCCATGAGTGATGGTTCAACCCCAGATCGCCCCACCCTCGAAAAAGGGGTACCGCCCCGAGACAGGGTTTCCAGGGAGAATGGTCTAACCAGTCTATCTCAGAGGCATCTGTCCACAAGTATAGCCAAGGACATCACAGCCTCCAAGGACTCGAGGAGTTTCGTAAATTATTAAGGCATCTTTTGTTTTTTCTGAAAGGCCTTGACAGAATTGGCTTCTGAGAGCAGGGTAATTCATTTTAGTATTTGTTGCTCATCTACAAAATTCCGAAGAATAATGTAACACCTGCCTGGATCCACAGACTCAGAAAGGCTGTAATGGACAGGCTAAAGGGAACCCACTCACCAAGCAGGACTCCTAGAACTCTGAAACCCTTTAACCCCTATACAGGGATTTGGAATTACACAGGTGTTGTGAATGTTAGTTATGTTTTGGCTGCTGGGAGGCTCCCTCTGGTGGCCAGGAATGGTTTGGACTTGTACCAGGTGTGTTGTGCAGTGGGTGTTTCCTTTGCTATTTAAATCCTGGTCTGATTGCAGGCTGTTGCCGGATGTCAGTTGTTCTTTGTATCTCCAGCCTGCTTAATCCTGCTCTACACCACATCTTCCCCAGATAAGTGCTTGCTCTTTATTTATTGTCTGGTTCTTGTGTTTATCTGGGTTTGTCATTTGCTGTGGTTGGTTTCAGTTTATTTGCTTGCAGGGATTTTCCCCCTTAGTGGATTGTTGAGGAACTCCCTGCAGTTCTGTGTGGAGTATAGATCCTTTGGGTCCATGTGTTTGTGGCTTGTTGACTTTATGATTCTTGTTTTCTGTTCATTGGTATGACAAGGGCACCTGGTATAGGACGGAGTTCAGATCGTGCGATCTGAGGGCCTTTTTGTACTATCAGGAAGTTGGTATTTTGCAGGGTTTTTCTCTGGCCACCATCAGTCCCTTTCCTGTCCTTTCCTATTTTAGTCAGCGGGGGCCTCACCTTTTGCTAATCCTGTCATCTACCTGTGTATTGTATTTTTCCTATATCACCGCAGTCTTTGAATGTGGGGGGCTAGCTATTCTTGTCTATTTTCTGAGGCAGAGAGTTATTCATCTTTCCTACCTTTAGGATAGTTAGTTCTCCGGCTGGGTTCACGGTGCACAGGATGTTAGTTTACCCCTCGGCTACTTCTAGTTGTGATGGTTAGTAAGGGGATGGCGGCCAGATTAGCTGCCAATGCTCTTGTCACCTTTTGCCAATGATTTGTGGTGGTCTTCCATGGTTCCGGATCATAACACACAGGGCCTCGGTGATCACTACCTGTGGAAGGCTACAGTCCGATGAGAGTAGTAGTCAGGCAGGGTTGATCCGGGAAATGCAAAACAGGGACAGAATCACGCAGGCAAGGAAACAAAGCAGAGGTCAAATCCGGATTGGGCAGCGAGGTACATAAACAGCAGGCAGGAGGGTAGTCAGGAAACAAGCAGAAGTCATAACACCAGAATCATTAAACAGAACAGGGTGGGACAGGAACCAGGAATACAGAACTATCTCTGGCAGTGGTCAGCAGACAGGAGGGGATATAAAAAGGGTGTGGTGTCTTCCCATTGGTTGTAGCTGAATGATAGTAACTTCAGCTGGAAGACACACGCCACCTACAGTCAGCCAGTGGTATTGCAGATACCAAGGGAACCCAGCCTAGTGGATGAGTGGAGCTTGCGCCCACTAGTGCCACTAGGATCAACTCCTCTCCAAGCACTAGCACTATCCATGGCAGGAACACGGCGTCGCCTGGTGATCGAAGCAGAAGTCGCTGGAGCGGACTCCGGTGGGGACATAACAAATAAGTCTCCATTGACTGATCTCCCTGCTGGTGGTGACGCAGCCTGGACTCAGCCATGGAGACTCGGTAGGGATCATCATAGATGAGACCCAAGGCCTCAAAAAATTCATCCACCAACCGTAGAGAAATGGAGCCATTTGGCAACGAGAAAGCCCAGGATTGATTGCGGATCCCTTTGCAAAAGTGAGATCACAATCCCCCCCCCCCGCTGGTCCTCATCTTTAGAGGAGTAAGGCTAAAATACAGTTTACAAGTCTACTTAAAGACAAAAAAATTGTCTCTACTCCCTTAAACCTGTCTGGTTTCATTGGCAGGAACAGCAGCCACTACTGGCTCACACGCTGTGCTGTGTGAGAACGACGGCAGATAACTGCAATGACCTAATGAGGGCACCGGACGTCACAGCATGTGGATCACACAGTACCATGGGCAACGACTCGGGCAGTGATGAGTAGTGACATCATGAGTTCACTGCAGTTCACTACCTGCGGTGATTCTCACACAAAAAAGCACAAGAGCAGGCGGCTGTGATGAGTGGTGACGTCATGAGTTCACTGCAGTTCTTTACTCATGAATTCACCGCAGTTCATTGCTGACAGTTCTCTCGCTACTTTGTGTGAGAATTGTCATGGGAAGTGCACTGTGGTGAACTCATGTCATCACATCTTGTCACTGCCCGCAGTGGTTCACATGCAACTGTGTGACCCACATGCTGTGACCTACAGTGACCTCATGAGGTCTTCGCAGTTCACTGCTATGGTTCTCAAACAGCACAGCGTGTGAACTAGCAGTGGCTGCTGTTCCAGCCAATAAAGAATGTTCTTCATAGGCTGGAACATTGAGTCTGTGAACATTGTAGGACCTTCAAATGGATTACGGTGGACCAGATTTAGATTTTGCTGGGAAATAAATTAGTGAATGAGGGTGTCTCTTGTCTTTATTTCTCTACTAATGCTCTCTTTTTATGTCTTTTAGGTTCACTTTTGTAGAACATCGTAGGACCTCAATATGGATTACGGAGGACATTTTTTTTAAATTAAATTGTCGAATGAAGGCTCTAGTCAGGTGGTGGTTTTTCAAATATTTTTTTCTATTTGCAACTACTGGATTAGTAATGGAGGCGTCTGCTAGACCCATGACTAATTCCAGGGCATGATGACAGCTGTCAATTCACAGCTGGCATAAACCCCATTTTCCACCGTACCAAAACGAGCAACAAAAAAAGCTGAACACAGCACTAATAGATGCGCCACTTCAGCTGTGCCTGTGGGTGGCTAATTTTATGCTTGGAAGGGCCAAATATCCATGGCCCCTTCCCACCCCATTAATATAAGCCCTCAGTTGTCTGCTGTCCCTTGGTTGGTTTTGACAAAATGGGGGAGATCCCACGCCTTTTTTTTAATTATTTTTTAAAATGATTAAAAAAATCTGCTTGGGATACCCTCTATTTTAAATAACCAGCAAGGGTAGAGCTGACAACTGAGAGCTGGGTTGCAGCTCGCAGCTGCTGCTGTACCTGTACTGGTTATTAACATTAGGGGGTACCTAAGTCATTTTTTTTTAATTATTTATTAAGTCTGCTAAATAGCTGTACAAGCTATCTCTCTACCTATCTATCTCTCTCTATCACTCTATTATCTACTTATCTATCTCTTTAGTTATATCTCTCTTTATCTATGTAGCATATAAAAACATATTCATTTCAGTATCATGCATTTTTTTTCCATCACACGGATGTCACATGGACGTGTCACATGGACAGCCAACGATGACACACATAGACACACAGATGGCCATCCGGATGTCCCAAAACAGACCATGCAACACATACGTTTTTTACATGGATGTGTGAAGGAGGTCTAAAGCAGTATACTGACTGACAGCTGCAAACAGTCAACTTAAAGGGGCTTTACATGCTGCAATATCGTTAATGAATAATCATTGGGGTCATGGTGTTTGTGACGCACATCTGGCGTCATTAACGATATCGCAGTGTGTGACACTTATGATCGACCTTAAACGATCGCAAAAGCGGTCAAAATTGTTTGCCGCAGAGAGGTTGTCCTGAAACAAAAAATCGTTCTCTGATTATTAGCGATGTTGTTCCTCGTTCTTGTGGCACCACAGATCGCTGTGTGTGACACCGCAGGAGCGACGAACATCTCCTTACCTGCCTCCACTGGCAATGCGGAAGGAAGGAGGTGGGCGGGATGTTACGTCCCGCTCATCTCCGCCCCTCCGCTTCTATTGAACGCCTGCATTGTGACGTCGCCCTAAGAAAGGAGGCGGTTCGCCAGCCAGAGCGACATCGCAGGGCAGGTAAGTCCATGTGACGGGCGTAAGCGAGGTTGTGCGCCACGGCAGCAATTTGCCCGTGTCGCACAACAGACGGGGCGGGTACGATCGCTTGCGAACTCGCTAGCAAGATCGCAGCATGTAAATCCCGCTTTAGAAGTGTCTGACTGAGTTTTGATTAACCATCTTTAAAAGTTGCATCTAACAATTTGTGCCACATTCATCAACCCATATGGAACATTTTGTTTAATTTCGCACAAATTCTGACAACAAAAATAGCTAGTCTGAAAGGCAAAGTCTCTCTAAAACAAACCTAAAACTTAAAGTGAACCTGTCATGTGCAATATGCACCCAGACCCACGAGCAGTTCTGGGTGCATATTGCTAATCCCTGCCTAACTGTCCCTGTATACTGTTAGGGTGAAGTCTTAACCAGAGATCACTTGTTGCCTATGGCCTGGCCTAATTGGTGTGGATCAAGTGCATGCATAAGGAATCACGTCAGACACAGTCGGATTTGAAATCTCTTCTTGATCACAATAAAATTGGCAGCCAAGAGCCCAGGAAAGATCATGCGGCCTCTGATATAGGCTAGGGCGTACACAAGTTCGAATATGCCCATTTAGTGGGACAGTTCATGGGCTAGCCAATGGGCAGTTCCGTGTTGATGCTGATGGGCGGGTCTAACGTCAGTGGATGAATCCATGGTGTCAGCTGATCTGTGGGTTTGTCCCCTAGCTTGGCCAGTGGGTCTTTTCCTTATACGGTGGTCTTCTTACATCTGGACATTCCTTGCATTTCAGGCAAGGTGTGGAGAACAGGAGAAGGTGGTCATCTTCAAATCTGTGTTATGTATGTGATCTGAAACCTGAATTATGTAAGGCAAATCGACATATTTCTTACAATCCCTTGTCAAGAGGTTAATCAAGTATTTGATCTAATGGCTCTCCTCAATAGTCCCCCCTAAATACTTTATTAACCTTCTGACCCTACCGTGGTCCCCTTACACATCAGGTCTAATGCTTTAACTGCAACTTTTTTCATTTTTCTATCCGCTATACAAGCAATGCTAAGCCTTTTCCCCCATTGGTACAGACTGTTGATCAGAGAGTCTGATGTACTTGCCCTACTCTGACTGCCTAGTTGGGGACTGTGAAAGACCGAAGGGCACCTAGTTGTTCTATATCTACAGAATAACTAAACTCCTGAGCTAGGAAAGTGGGAACTGACGTTTCTACTCCTTTCTCGATCATTTTCCATCGACAGGGAAAGACACAACAAACAATAATAGCTGTTCAAACTTACACTACTTTCCTACCTGACTACACCTGATTGTATCACAACACTAATGGATCTCTTCTTGTCTCAGGTCCATAATCTACCACCAGGAGGCCTTAGCAAGATTTCCCTTACACATGGATCCGATTACCTTCAGTTATACAGAGTAGCACTTTTACGGCTTCAAATACCAACAAATAAGACAATACCCGTTACCTACAGGTGTGTGTTACCCTTAAAACGTCACTTCCACCCTTAAACTAATAAGCTGGTTCAGGTCAAATAATGTTTTTCCCACCAGTCCTTATTTGTGTAATGTTCTTGTACCCATTGTTCCCTTATCTTGGTTATTTCCCGTATATTCTCCCCAATCTAGAAATTCTCCATAAGGTTCTTTGTGAGATAATCCATATAATACAGCACTATGTGTGTTGTAACGCTCATTCTGCCAGTACGATGGACTCTTTACAGCGGTTGTTGTCTTCAGATGGGTTTTCTCCCAAGCTTCATGGAAGTTGCTGTGGTCAGGAGAAGCTGGATCAGCCCATCTGATTTTGACTCCTGGCTCTTTCTAACTTGTCTTTTAGGATCACCCAGTCTCCTGGCTTGAGACCACATGCTCCTGATACTGATTTAGGATCTGGAATTGGAGGATACACATGTTTAACACACTGTATAGGCAGTTGTATAAGGCTCGTACATCACTGGTCAGGATATCACACTGTATCTGAAGTATCTATGAGAAATATAATCACGTTCTAGGTGCTAAACCAAAAATATCTTATATAAAGCGTCCACCATTATCTTGTGGATCGTTACATTTTTATGTTATTATAATCATTAAAATTCCAAACAACATACACCCATGTGAGTAACTATAGACACAATTAAATATTCCAATAAAGGAGGGGACGGGGATTGGGGCAATAGTTCTAAGCATAGGAGTGCACGGGAGGGGGTGCGATGACGCGTCCAAAGTCCGCCCCCACACGTATACAGCACCGCCCAGAAGACACCGCCGAGCACACCGGGGAAGGCCGCAGGCCGCACATGCGCACACATTAGCTGCTGGAACTTAGAAGAAAAAGCCCCGTACATAGAGGTAAAAACATCAGAACAAGTAATCATATCACAATAGTAGCAATGGTTCATATTTATAATCTATGCAGAGAGTCCGATGAACAATAAGTCGGGGAAACCTTCATTAAGTTGCAGTCAGACTGTGAGATGTGTCCAGGCAATCAACATGATGAGGAAAGGGACCATGACAACAGGAGAAGTAGACTGTAAACAAAAAGTAGAAGCATAAAAATGCAGCAAACCAAAAAAGAAAAACAGTGACAAAGGAGAGTCACATAATATAAAAACATTGTTTAACCCCTTAACGACCGTGGGCCGTAAAATTATGTCCTAGTGGTCATAATGTTACTGCCCACGGTCTGCCGGCGGCAGCATGCCGCGATCGGCGCACATCTCAGCTGATTTTCAAAGCTGAGATGTGTGCCTGCTAGGCACGAGCAGAATCGTTATCTGCTCGTGCCGTTTAACCCATTATATGGCGCTGTCAATATGTGACAGCGCCATTATAAGAGCGATCGCGGTAAACTTTTACTTACCGCCCGATACCGGAAGTCACGTGACGCGATCACGTGACTTCCGATAGTTGTCATGGTAGCACAGGGTCATGTGATGACTCCTGTACTACACCTGACTTGCTTTCACTTTCGCTGTGCCAGCGGCACAGCAAAAGAGAAAGAGGGCATATCTGCTGTTTACAGCTGTATAGCTGTGATCAGCAGATACTGCAGAGCGATCGGATTGCTGATCGCAATAGCCCCCTAGGGGGACTAGTAAAATAAAAAAAAAAAGTTAAAAAAAAAGTTTTAAAAAATTAAAAAAAAAACCTAAAAGTTCAAATCACCCCCCATTCGCCCTATTGAAAATTAAAGAGTTAAAAAAATAAAAAATATACACACATTTGGTATCGCCGCGTTCAGAAACGACCGATCTATCAAAATATAAAATCAATTAATCTGATCAGTATACGGCGTAGCGGCAAAAAAATTCCAACCGCCAAAATGACTTTTTTTGTCGCCACAACTTATGCGCAAAATGCAATAAGAGGCGATCGAAGCGTAGCATCTGCGCAAAAATGGTACCGTTAAAAACGTCAGCTCAAGACGCAAAAAATAAGCCGTCACTGAGCCATAGATCCCGAAAAGTGAGAACGCTACGGGTCACGGAATATGGCGTAAAACGTGCGCCACTTTTTTTTTAACCCCTTATATAAAAGTAAACCTATACATGTTTGGTGTCTACGAACTCGCACTGACCTGAGGCATCACACCCACACATCAGTTTTACCATATAGTGAACACAGTGAATAAAATATCTCAAAAACCATAGTGCTATCGCACTTTTTTTGCAATTTTTCTGCATTTGGAATTTTTTGCCGCTTTCCAGTACACTAAATGAAAACTGATGGTTTCATTTAAAAGTACAGCTCATTCCTCAAAAAAGGAGCCCTCACATGACCATATTGACTGAAAAATAAAAAAGTTACGTCTCTCAGAAAAAGAATGGCGAAAAAAAAACGGAAAGCGAAAAATCGGCCGGTCGTGAAGGGGTTAAATAGTATTACGTAAACGTTAGGTAAAACCCACATCAAATAAGAAAAAGATGTGGGGAAAAAAGAAAAAGGGGGGGTATCTACAGGAAGGGGGTGAAGCTCAGGGACTCATTCAAACCAGGCGTTTCTTTTTACAGGAGTGCGGCACTGCGATGGGCGCGGCGTGCACGCATTCGTACGCAAACCTCTTTCTGGGGTATTGGGAGAGGGAGGTTTTCGGCGAGGGCGTGCCCTCCGTGTCCCAGGCGCAGTGCTGGCTCCGTTTCATTGATGATATTTTGATTTTTTGGAAGGGCACTTTTTCTGATTTCTCAACCTTTATTCATGATTTAAATTCTAATAATTTTAATATCAAACTTACCTTTAAGTGTGATAAGAGTTCGTTTGATTTTTTAGATATTCGTATCTTGGTGCATCCTGACTGCTCGATTCAAACAACAATTTTTCACAAGGAGACATCTGTCTGCTGCACGCCTCATCGGCGCACACTACCTCCACGATCTCGGCAATCCCGATTGGCCAATATGTGAGGGCTAGGAGAGTATGCTCCACTGAGACCCTCTTTGAACAACAGGCCAAGGACCTTCGGGAGAGATTCTTGGTGAGGGGATATAGTGGGAGAAGTGTGCGCCGTGGATATGGACGTGCTCAGAGTACGGTGCGAACCGACCTTCTGATACCTAAACAAAAAGAAAGGGAGGAATCTTTTCCGCCTGTTCGTTTCATTTCCACTTTTAATGATCAGTGGCAGGAGATGTGCACAATATTGAAACGTCATTGGGGTGTTCTGAAAACTGATCCATCCATTGGGGCATTAACCCCTTCACGACCATGGATGGAAAGATCCGTCATGGTGCCCTGGGCCTTAACGACCAAGGACGGATCTTTCCGTCATGGCGTAATCGCGGCACCGGAGCCTCCGGTGACTGCGATCGGTTAACATAAACCGCAGATTCGGGGAGGAGGGGACCTGTTCCTGACCTCAGGAGGGGTGGTGCCTCCTCCCCGGACCTACGGAGGCTGTGATTGGCTGACGAACGCCGCTCAACCAATCACAGCCACTGTAATGTTCCAGCCACTTAAAGTGACTGAAACATTGAAATCCAGCCCTGGCCAGTGCAGCTATAGCACTGGCCATTGGCTGGAGCTGGGTGACCTCACTGGATCACCCTCCCCAGCTCCAGTAGCTCTGATTGGAGAGATTGGCCTTGTGACCGCTGTCTCCAATCACAGTGGACCTGTTGCCGGTGACCACCCCCGTCATCGTCCCTGCAGCACGCCAGCACAGTGAGTGTACACAGTGCAATGGCAGGGCGACAAGCTCCGGTCCCATGCTGTTATGAGACCGGAGCATGGGACCCGGAAGTTGCCGCGCCGCCATTGCACTGTATGAAACCGGCCTCCCGATCCGCCGCCACCGCTGCCCTCCGCGATCTGCCACCCGCACCCCCACCCCTCGTATCTGCTGCCCGCACCCTCACCCCCACACCTCCCGATCCGCCGCTGCCTTCCGCGATCTTCCACCCGCACCCCCACCCCTCGTATCTGCTGCCCGCACCCCCACACCTCCCGATCCGCCTCTGCCCTCCGCGATCTGCCACCCGATCTGCTGCCCGCACCCCCACCCCTCGTATCTTCTGCCCGCACCCTCACCCCCACACCTCCCGATCCGCCGCCCTCCATCTGCCACAGTGCCACCGGTCCCCATCGATCTGCTGCCCGGTCCCTTTCCCTCGTGATCGGCTGCTCGTCCCCTCACCTCCGTGATGTGCTGCCAGCCCACTCCACTCGAGATCGGCTGCCCGCTTCCTCCTCCGTTATGTGCTGTCCGGCCCCGCCCCCTCTCCGTTATGTGCTGCCCGGCCCCACCCCCTCCCCCTCTCCTCCGTTATGTGCTGCGCGCCCTCTCTCCGTTATGTGCTGCCCGTCCCCTCCCCTCCACTCCGTTATATGCTGCGTGCCCCCTCTCCTTAGTTATGTGCTGCCCGCTCTCCCCCACCTCTCCCCCCCCGTGATCGGCTACTCGCCCCCTACTTGTCACCCCCATGATGTGCACTCCCTCCCCTGTCACCGCCGTGATGTGCGCTCCCTCCCCTGTCACCGCCATGATGTGCGCTCCCTCCCCTGTCACCGCCGTGATGTGCGCTCCCTCCCCTGTCACCGCCGTGATGTGCGCTCCCTCCCCTGTCACCGCCGTGATGTGCGCTCCCTCCCCTGTCACCACCGTGATGTGCGCTCCCTCCCCTGTCACCGCCGTGATGTGCGCTCCCTCCCCTGTCACCGCCGTGATGTGCGCTCCCTCCCCTGTCACCGCCGTGATGTTCGCTCCCTCCCCTGTCACCGCCGTGATGTGCGCTCCCTCACCTGGCACCGCCGTGATGTGCGCTCCCTCACCTGTCACCGCCGTGATGTGCGCTCCCTCCCCTGTCACCCCGTGATGTGCGCTCCCTCCCCTGTCACCCCGTGATGTGCGCTCCCTCCCCTGTCACCCCGTGATCTGTGCTCCCTCACCTGTCACCCCGTGATCTGTGCTCCCTCACCTGTCACCCCGTGATCTGTGCTCCCTCACCTGTCACCCCGTGATCTGTGCTCCCTCACCTGTCACCCCATGATCTGTGCTCCCTCACCTGTCACCCCGTGATCTGTGCTCCCTCACCTGTCACCCCGTGATCTGTGCTCCCTCACCTGTCACCCCCGTGATCTGCTGTCCGTTCTCCCTCACCTCTCACCCCCGTGATCTGTGCTCTGCTCACCTGTCTCCTCCGTGATCTGCGCTGCGCTCCCTCCCCCACCTCTCACCCTCCCCGATCTGCTGCCTCCTTCATCTCCTGTGATCCAGCTGCCTAGATCCATCCTGTAGGGTAACTATCCCCAATCTCACCTCCCACTCCCCTTCCCACCCATCCCCCCCACCCCCCCTCACCCCCATCCCCCCCTCACCCCATCCTCTGCCGCTCCTGCATCCACTGTACCCTCTCCCATCCGCCCCCACCCTATCCCAGCCGCCGTCTCACAATCACAGATGCTCCCTTTATATGCCGCTGCCCGCCCATCTGCCGCCGCCCCATCTGCCGCCCCCCCCCCCCATCTGCCGCTGTTTTTTTTTTCTATGCCATGGGGGTCTAGTTTCCAAAATGGGGTCACATGTGGGGGAGCTCCACTGTTTCGGCACCTCAGGGGGTCTCCAAACGCAACATGGAATACGCTATTTATCCCAGACAATTTTGCATTTGAAACGTCAAATGACGCTCCTTGCCTTCCGAGCCCTGCTGTGCGCACAAACATTTTATTTCCACCACATATGAGGTGTCTGTGTACTCAGGAGAAATTGCACAATATATTTTATGGTGCAATTTTTCCTGATACCCTTGTGAAAAAAAAGCTACCTGGTTGAAGTAACAATTTTGTGGTAAAAAAAAATTTTTTTATTTTCACAGCTCAACTCTATTAACTTTTGTGAAGCCCCCAGAGGTTCAAAGTGCTCAATAAACATCTAGATAAATTCCATGAGGGGTCTAGTTTCCAAAATGGGGTCACATGTGGGGGAGCTCCACTGTTTCGGCACCTCAGGGGCTCTCCAAACGCAACATGGTGCGGCTAACGATTCCAGCTAATTTTCTGTTCAAAAAAGTCAAATGGCGCTCCTTCCCTTCCGAGTCCTGCCGTGCGCCCAAACAGTGGTTTTTCGCCACATATGAGGTATCTGCGTGTTCAGTAGAAATTGCCCAACAAATTTTGGGGGTTCATTTAATCCTGCTACCCTTGTGAATATGCAATATTTGAGGCTAAATTAACATTTTTGTTGCAAAAAGTAAAATGTTCATTTTTTCCTTCCACATTGCTTTAGTTACTGTGAAGCACCTGAAGGGTTAATAACCTTCTTTAATGTGGTTTTGAGTAGCCTGAGGGGTGCTGTTTTTGGAATGGTGTCACTTTTGGGTGTTTTGTGTCATGTAGACCTTTCAAAATCGCTTCAAATGTGATGTGGTCCCTAAAAAAAGTGGCTTTGTAAATTTTGTTGTAAAAATGAGAAATTGCTCATAAACTTTGAACCGCTATAACTTCCTTAAATTTTTTTTTTTTTTCCCAAAATTGTTCTGATGTAAAGTAGACATGTGGGAAATGTTATTTATTAATTATTTTGTGTCATATGTCTCGTTGGTTTTAGAGCATAAAAATTCAAAGTTTGAAAATTACAAAATTTTCAAAATTTTTGCAAAATTTCCGTTTTTTTCACAAAGAAACGCAAAAAATATCGGCCTAAATTTACCACTAACATGAAGCCGAATATGTCATGAAAAAACAATCTCAGAATCACCGGGATCCGCTGAAGCGTTCCAGAGTTATAACCTCATAAAGTGACACTGGTCAGAATTGCAAAAAATGGCCTGGTATTTAGGGTCAAAATAGGCTTGGGGCTGAAGGGGTTAATACCCCCCGAGTCCCCTGATGACATCTCGACGTGCGTCCAATTTGCATGATAAATTGGTTCAAAGTCATTACGTGGCCAGAGTGCCCCGTATTTTTGGTGGGGGAGAGCCTGTCAAAGGATTTTTCCAGTGTGGGTCCTGCATTGCGTGTCGCAACATGGTTAGGGCAACGTCATTTGTGTCGGCAGATGGTAAATCCGAATTTCGGATTCATCATCATATTACCTGCCGCACAAATAACGTTATATATTATGCCACATGTGGTTGCGGCAAAATATATATTGGTCTCACTACACGTGAATTGAGGTTCCGTACACGGGAACATGTGAGGGGTATTCTGGCGGCGGTAAACATCGACCTCGATGATCCCCAAATGAAAACTCTACCCAGACATCACAAATTAGAGCATGGATGTGATCCTAAAACCTTTAAAGTAAGGGGCATAGATGTTGCTCATTTGGGGACGAGAGGTGGTGACTATGGCAAAATTCCTTCCCAACGTGAGTGCACATGGATTGTGCACCTTGGTGCTATGGCTCCCATCGGCCTAAATGAAAAAATGAGCTTCTCTTCATTTCTGTGATATCGGTATCTGCACCTCTGGGGAAGGGGTACTTTTTGTGCTCCCTCTGTTTTGTGTTTTTAATTGATTTTAATTTCTTTCCCTTCTTCCTTTTATTCTAAGATGTGACCTGTGTTTTGGATCCCCATTAATCTAACATCTTGGATATATATGTGGATGTTGACAAGTACCAACCTTGGAAGTATGCTATATACATCGATAAAATATCATCATGATGAAGTTGTCTGGACCATCTTAATGACACGATGTGTTTTGTAATGTAATGTAATATATATATATATATATATATATATATATATATATATATATAATTTTTGAATAAATTCTAGTATACATCTGAGCATACTATGCAATAGCTACATATGGTGGCGTGTATATGGACATCTCTATCTATTTATGAACAGTCCTGTTTTATCATCCTTTTTTATACGGGTAAAATGTATTTGCTCATGTCATGTCTCTATTGGGCTAGGGTGGATGTGGGTTTTTTTCCCTTGCGGCTTTCTATGGATGGGGTTTTTTGGAACATTTTCTCAGTATTTTTCCTCCTTGGAATTTGATTGAAGGAATCATGTACTTGTTTTCTGTAATTGTATTTATTATTTGGGTTGCCCTGTGACTTTACCTTTTTTTGATGTCAGGGTCTAAAATGTTTATATACTCCCTTATATCCATTTTTAGATCTATGTATATATATATATATATATATATATATATATATATATATATATATATATATGTGTATAATACCGCAATGGGAACCTATATATCCCGACACTGTTCCACCCATCAATTCACCACCTGCATCCTTATGTCCCCTGGAGATGCGATATATATAAATTTCTATTTTTGACTGAGGACTTGATGTATTGGACGCTTCTTCTATTTGCCTACAAACTTACCCACATCCAAGATGGCAGCGCGTGCTCTCGCATGCCCAGTGCTGTCCGCGATCTTGTGAGCACTGAGGAGCTCCGTTCCGACGTGAGGTGTAGTCCACCTTGTGGACGTCACTTCCGCCGGGGAGACACGGAAGTGACGCGCGGGCCGCGGACTTTGTCACTGCGCATGCGGCGCTTAAACGGCGGTAATTATGAAATAATTTCTGGGACTAAATATAGTGGGGATCACCACACAGTGCCACACGGCCCCCCGAGGAAGCATTTGCGAAACGCGTCGGGGCTTTCTTCTTTCTCCACAGGACTCTCAATCCAGCAACTGCACCTGCACTTTATTCATGGGTAAGCGTTGTCCCTTGTTATTTCACAGGGCTGGGATTTTTTCCTAAGTGCATGCCCTCTTGGGGCTTTTCATAATAGGCCTCCCTGTGTGTTTATTTGGTTATTGACTAATACAAGGGGCCACTATGCATACCGATACATTTATATGCTGCTGAGGTCCTAGGTAGGGAATTCTCTGATTCCTATATCTCCACTCACTTGTGTGTTTTTTTTTACCAACTTTATATATGTAATATGATAGTGATTCTTATTGTAATTTTGTAATTATCAATAAAATAATTTATATACAACACAGTTGCACCCTCTGTCCTTTTATTATGTGTGGCCATATAAAGCTCAGTTTCCTCTTCTCCTCATGTAACATCTATCCCTATGACTCGTAGTGATTTAGCATTACACCCATGATGACTCCTGAAATGTCGTGGGAGCGTTTTAAGAGTTGATATGTCAGTCACTGTCCTGGCTGCACTAATGTCTCTCACATGTTCGCACACTCTGATCCGCAGTTCCCTAGATGTCAAACCGATATAAATCTTAGCATGTGGCGTAATAGACAACATTAGAGGTAGCGCATGAGATATAAGATCTAATGTCAAACTTCCGACTACCGTCAGCAGTAAAGAAAACTTTGCTGCAAGAAACATTAGTGCAGGCAACACAGTGACCACATTGGAAACAACCGCGTATGGGATTGGTGGGGCCAAAAGGATGAGAAATCACGGGTGTGTAATGGCTGTGTAGCAGATAGTCTCTGAGATTTTTTTGACCGTCGTGCTGTCATAAGGGGGTGATTAGGGAGGAGATCCTTCAAGGTGGGATCAGATTTCAAAATGGGCCAATATTTGCCCAAAATGGACCGCGTATTGTGCCATGATCCCTTCTCCCCCCTTTTTCTTCCCGCATCCTTTTTGTATTTGATGTGGGTTTTAACTAACTTTTAAGTAATACTATTTAAACAATGTTTTTATATTATGTGACTCTCCTTTGTCACTGTTTTTTTTTTTAGTTTGCTGCATTTTTATGCTTCTACTTTTTGTTTACAGTCTTCTCCTGTTGTCATGGTTCCTTTCCTCATCATGTTGATTGCCTGGACACATCTTACAGTCTGACTGCTACTTAATGAAGATTTCTCCATCTTATTGTTCATCGGACTCTCTGCATGGATTATAACTATGAACCATTGCTACTATTGTGATATGATTACTTGTTCTGATGTTTTTACCTCTATGTACGGGGCTGTCTGCTGTGGATCCCGCCATCTTCCGTCAGCCTGAACCCATCACCGATCCCCGATTCCACCTGGTAACTTCAGCCTGCACGTCTCACTGGATCAGGACCCCGTCTGCTATTCCTACCCGGCACCTGAACCCAGTTCCAGTCATCCGTCCTGCCTACGGTTCCCTTTGGACTAATAGACATTTCCTGTGCAGACCTCTGAAGGACTCAGACTCCATACCCCTAGTGTTCTGGCTACCGTCCATCTAGGCTCTCTGGTGGGGTGATCGGACAGTCCCTGTATAGGGGTTTGCTCCAAGTTTCCTCTCTGGGGGAGTCCGGTGCACGGTCCCATGAATCCACCTCCAGGACGTAACAACTGTTCACCCCTCCCTGGTCTGATGAAGCATAAAGACAGATAACATGTGAAATGCGCGTTACCTTTCCCCCGGGGGGGACTTCTGTCCAGGCACTATTGGCACTTTATTTGTGGGTGATACCTTACATCCCTGTCTTTTTGTTATGTAGCACTGATTTTGAGTGGTGACAACCTCTTGTGCTGATTGTCACTCTTACCACTTTATCTGTGATTCTATATGGCTGCTACCAGTATATATTAATGTGCCAATACCCCCTTTGTCCTTTGTATGTTTATTTATTGTACATCTTGAATTTTGATGTAATAAAATTTTCACTATATTTGCATATTACCCACTTCTCTTTCTCCTGTTTTTTAATAAAAATAAACGCATATTTGTCAAACACTTAGCTTGAAAGAAGCCCAACGCATTTCTCTCCTCTTCACAGTGGCAGACAGGCATTCATCAGGGGCATCCCCAGGTGAGGACCATTAGTGTAGCCAGTTTCCTAGCCTGTTCAAAATGGCTGCTAATCCCCGGATACTGTAAGATCTCTATAATAACCTCTGCCAGAGAATATGTACTTTTCCTACTTTTAGAAACTCCATTTTTATATACCCCCAGCATCATGAGTTTTTTAGCAGTAACGTTTTCCATACTGGATATGTTTCAGAGCAGACCTGAAGAAATTCACACAACACGCACAATCTCATATAAACCCTGTGTAGGTTTATATGACTAATCTGCAATCACTGGAGCAGTAGAACGGATGAGGGGGTGTTGCTACGAGGTCTTTACAGTTTTTCTACCTTATATTAAGCATACGTCTTACAAGACTGGATGTGTCTGGCCACCTGGGTACTGAGCAGTGGTGCCGCCCATATCTTGTCCACCACCACACTTATAATGGTCTTTGTCACATGTGTTACGTGGGCCATTATTGAGTAGAGCGCTCATGGCAGAAAAAGCTTATCGCCCTTTATCCACAGATCTTCCTCAATCAGCTGGCTCCCTGCATCTCACACTCCGTTCCTTGCTGAATTGCTTGTTCCTGTAGGGATTTAAGAGTAAACAATTATCACGGACGTGACAGGTGCCACCGAGGTATGGTACTGGTCTGCATTGGTAAAGGACTCTCAACTCTAGGTGCATTCACTGCTTCTTTGTTGTCTGCACCTGTGCGAGCATCTCCTCTGGCTCCATCAGTCACTGGCTCCTTTGATAACAGGAGAGCCCCCACCTGGGCTCAACGCACCGTACGATCTTTATAGGTTTATCAAGTCACACTAGAAAATATCTTCTGCCTATAGCCACATTTGATTATCTTACCCTCCTCCGCTCTACGAGCCACAATGATTGCAAATCTTCATCTCGTTCTCCTATTCCAATAGGAGAGGAGCGAGAGGTTCGATTATTATTTCCTCATGTTGCGTAACATCAGCATATCCAGTGTAAAATCAACCAGCATCTTGGTATCTGGATCCCTCTACGGAAAAACTCAAAATCTGCATTAGCAATCGGCTCATCGGAGACATGTTCAAAACCCAATAATTCTTATTACATCACAGCAATCATGAGATATATGTATGTCTGCTGTATACTCCATTACAGATAAAAATATAAAGAAAAAACTCAATTAGTGAACACATTAAAACCTTAAAAATATCATCTTTCCCCCCCTTTTTGAATCTGTTATCCAAAACATAATTAGATTCAAAAAGTGTGTGGCACCGGAGCTCTACATTTAGGCATAAAACTCACGTTGTGTAGATTGTACATAACCAAGAACACCATAAATATTGTTTTTATCTGTAACTTAATAATGAAGAACTATTTCAATGGCTTTTTAACCTTTGCTTGAACCACAGAAATCTGCATAACAATCTTTCTTTCTATAAAAAGAAAACAGATGATTCAAGACATTAAATATCAAACACAGAATGCCATAAATCACCCACATACTTTAAACCAAATTATTATAATTATTAATAAATTATATTATTAATAAAGATTATTATTATAACTAACGTAACACAACCTCTGGATATAGAAACGTCCATATTTGCAAAACTGAGGACATTATCAGCGAATTGTCAGCATCTCTGTGATACTGTATAATATAACTTCTGTATGTCCATGAAGGGATAAAAGAATCTAGAACAAATAAATACTGGCCATCTGTGATCAAATTATGAAAATACAAATTAATTTTCAAAACAAATCACCATAAAATGCTGATTTGCCACAGAAAATGATCTGATTAAACAGACTCCTATGCTCCAGTATCTACAAATAAATCTAAAACATGTCCACAATTATTTATTCTTTCGGGATAAAATTAGTAAAGTAAAAAACTATTTTCAATTACTTTTTCCACTATAATTTATAATGAATTGCTATCCCCCCTGTAAAACTGGAAAAACCTCTATTCATGAAACCAAAACCAAACAAGCCTTCTCCTTTTTTTTTTTTCTTCTTTGGATCCAAGTTTGCAAGCCAAAATCTCTCTTCCCTTGGATATATATTTTTTATTGATTTATTTTTATTTTTTTAAACATGCAACTCTCTCTCAGGATCCATTTAACCCATCCATAACTGGAATATTTATTTTTCATCAGATCTGTTTTTAAGGTACGCTTATTTTAAGGTTTTTCTCTTATTCTTTTATTGCTTACTAATTAATAAGATATTCTTCCTTTTGACTGTCCTGACTCAATCCAACCTGCACACTGGATCTATCTTAAGTGTCTTCCACAGCCACCTCCAGCACAACTACTCAATGATTCAATATTCAATCTTTTAGTACTATAAACCTTTACTAACACTTCATATGTTATTCAGTGAGAGCAGTTTTGTCAACTTCACTGAGGGCTCCACACAGATTTACTAACAAAATGGCCACTGCCAGAATAGAACATGGCTTCTTTGTGTAAGGGTGGTTCAACCATGTGGGAGGGGGAAGGGAGAAACTGATTTTACTTCTGCTAAACTTACAAGTTTAAATAATTATCCTTCCTGCCTATATTCCATAATCTGTACCTTATACATACACACACACATTATATTATATTATATTTGATTCCTAATATGTCAATATGATTGACTCCTGGCTCAGCTGGAGCTTAGCCTTTTTTTTAGTTTCACTTCTGATGCAAGTCACGTTAGGGGTTAATCCTTTCTGCCTCATTCTGGAGGTCAGGCTGCTTTATTAGGGCACTGTTTCTCTTGGACTTCGCCAGTGATACTTCTGGCTCTGCTGTGTTCTGCTCTTGAGTGACCTGTTGTCTGCCCTGCCCCCTCCTGACCTCCGTGTTCACCTGACCTGTTAACCTCCTCTGTTGTCTGTTTCCATCAGTGTCTCTCCCACTGTCTCCCTGTTCGTTCCTTATCTGTTTACCTTTATTCTGTCTTGTCTTCCCACTCCCCCTCGCTTCTAGGCTCTGATTTCCCGGCTACTGACTATTTGCTTCCCTCTGACTACGTTTAGACTTTTCCCTTGTGTACTTACAAGACCTCATGTTGTGACACGGCTTTCTGACGATTCTACTGCCATCTGGTGGGCTTGACTAGTATTACCTCTGCTAGGGAATTCCCTACTCATACGTTTCCTCCACTTTTACGCCCCCTAGTGGTTTACCAGCTAACTACCTTCTCAGATAGTTTCAGGAATCCTCTCAGTCCCATATTACTGCGCTGTACTGCTATTGTACGTCTTAGAGTACAGCGTGACATATATATATATATATATATATATATATATATATATACACGTATATATATATATATATATATATATATATATATATATATATACACGTATATATATATATATAATCCCTGATCTTAATCTAATTATAGATAAAAACACTTATTTTTCTGTCTTAAGTATGTAGTAGTCCACCCAGTCTATTGTTCAAACATTTACACAGCACATGGTCTTCTTCACATCCCCCACTCACTTTTTTTTTTTCTTTGTTTAAACCATGCATGCCTCGGCCACCATGTGCTTCGTCCACCATTTTAAAATCTGACCTAAAATGGCTGCCATCAGGAATAGCACATGGTTTATCACAGTATTGCGGCCTAGAGTCCCGACTCCCCACATCCACAACAAAGTTCACTCTCATCAGGATTTTTCCGGTCACAACTAGACACAACTTCATCAATTTCTCCATCTTTCTCTCAAGATAAACAACACCAAACAATAATCTTTCTCTATGTAGACAAAGATAAAAACAACAGACAAACAAAAAGATGAGGGAGATGACTCACAACTGAAACACTAAAGAAAACTAAGGGTTTGCAGCATACACTTCCAAATCAGACCTTGTTCTGCCACGTGGTCCCTATCTAATTTCTGTGTTCTGTAATATACAAAAACACCTCTAGTATCACCCCTGGTGACAAGGTGTCTATACCAGCCAATTCATGTCTAAGATAACACTTTGTGAATAAAAAGAGAAAGCGCATATGAGAAGCACCCGTGGATTAGATGTTAGATTTATACAAAAAAAACTGCTCACCTGAAGAGGTTGTGTGCCCCCGCACAACCCCAGTGTTATGTGTAAGAGTCCTCCAGATGAGGGAACCTCCTCTACTTCTGTTACCGTTGATGTGGTTGCTGTGTCCGGGCGTGGTATCGCTCCTAGCTTCTTCAATTCACCGGCACCATGGATCTCAGAGTACCTTTGCGATCATCCGTCCTCCAGCTGAAATCTTTGATTGAACTTGGAAGGTCCTTTGCTTTTAGCGGCTACTACCGAATTTCCCTTTTGGGTGTGGGCATATATAAAGATGAGTGCTTCGGTCTATTAGAGCGCTAATAAAGCGGCTGCCAGAGGTTTATCTGAATAAACTTAATTGTTGGGCTCCTGTTAACACACTATGCGTTTCAGCAATCCACTGTTGCTTTCATCAGGTAAAAAGATAACACTTTTAAATGAGTCAGATTTACGTCCAGCGCCTCGTTCTGAACTCTGCAATACACTTCCTCTACCCGCGCTCACATTGCCTCAATCTAGCCATGTACTCGGCTTCTATGTAGCCCTATACCCGGCTTCTATATAGCACTGTACCCGGCCTCTATAACTCCCAGGCTCCTGTAATAAGCCCCATTTGGATGTCTTTTACCCAGCCTTTTTAACCAAGGCTCCTGTTAACAAGCCTCTCTTGGAGGTCTTGTAACTAGCCTCTCTAACACAGGCTCCCGTTAACAAGCTTCACTTGGAGGTCTTGTAACTAGCCTCTCTAATATAGTCTCCTGTTAACAAGCCTCACTTGGAGGTCTTGTAACTAGCCTCTCTAACACAGGCTCCCGTTAACAAGCTTCACTTGGAGGTCTTGTAACTAGCCTCTCTAATGTAGGCTCTCATTAACAAGCCTCACTTGGAGGTCTTGTAACTAGCCTCTCTAATACAGGCTCCCGTTAACAAGCCTCACTTGAAGGTTTTGCAACTAGCCTCTTTAACCAACTTTGAGAGCCCGTGGAAAACACATGCCTAAGCTGACCAATTAAAATTGCACAATATCTCTAGGCTTCGTGCTGACTCATTCACTCTAGGCCTGGAGCCAAGAACTCAATTTACTAGGCCCTGTATCGAGTCATTCACTCTATGTCTCGAACCAAGAATTCAATTTACTAGGCCCCGTGTCGAGTCATTCACTCTAGACCACGTGCCAACAACTCAATGTACTAGGCCGAGTCACTCACTCTAGGCCTTGTACCAAACCTTATTAGCTACTTAAGTTTCCACTAGAACCACAAACCGTATAACAGGCAACAACTACATACCATACCACATGGAGCGTCCTGCACATTCCAAACACCGCTCAAAAACTCACTTGCTATTCTAACTACCAGTCAATATCCCCTCAAGACAAACACACAACAGGCAGCAGGCAACTGAATGTATGACGGTTCTTCTGCAAATAATATGGCCAATAGCCGTGAAACCCGTCTGCCGTCACCAAATACCCCAAAAAAATGGGCATGGTCAGGTAATCAGTGCAACACACCCCCTGAGACTACGGGAAGACTACAGATTATGAAAAATTAGCAGACTTAACGTGCTCTCGTTAGGAGGTGATCAAATTCCTGGGGTGTCCAGCACGTCATGCCATTCCAGTTGCCGGTTCATCAGGATTTCGGGTGTCTCGTCTATTGGCCCCCGTTGGGTGCCATTAATGTTAGGGTGAACTCTTAACCAGAGATCACTTGTTGCCTACTGCCTGGCCTAATTGGTGTGGATCAAGTGCATGAGTAAGGAATCACATCAGACACAGTCGGATGTGAATTCTCTTATTGATCACAATAAAAATGGCAGCCAAGAGCCCTAGGAAAGATCATGCGGCCTCTGATATAGGCTAGGGGCGTACACAAGTTCGGATATGCCCATTTAGTGGGACAGTTCATGGGCTAGCCAATGGAGAGATCCGTGTTGATGCTCATGGGCGGGTCTGACGTCAGTGGAGGAATCCATGGTGTCATCTGATCTGTGGGTTGGTCCCCTAGTTTGGCCAGTGGGTCTTTTCCTTATATGGTGGTCTTCTTACATCTGGACATTCCTTGCATTCCAGGTAAGGTGTGGAGAACAGAAGAAGGTGGTCATCTTCAAATCTGTGTTATATGTATGATCTGAAACCTGAATTATGTAAGGCAAATCGACATATTTCCCACAATCCTTGTCAAGAGGTTAATCAAGTATTTGATCTAATGGCTCTCCTCAACATTACATTAGCAGAGATAAATGGATCTTAAGAAAAAGTATTTGTAAAGATCTTTTATCTTATGCTAATGAGTGTGGGGACTAGTCCCAAAGGCATTATATCCCCCGACTAGTCCACCCTCTTAGCACGCCCATATGCGAACCTGTGTTCATTTTGACCGTACTTCTGAATGCCGGGCACTTCCGGTCATGCGCAGTATGAAGCCAAGTGTATGCGAGTGTATGCATCCCAGCTTCAGAGAGGTCTACTGAGCATGAGTGGAAGTGCCGGACATTCAGAAGCGTGGTCACAGTGAACACAGCTATGCGCGGCACCGCTCATGACGCTGCATTGAATAGCATGTTAGTATGCTCCTGTGGGTGGGCTAACATGCAAAGAGGGCGGACTAGTCAGAGGATATAACACCCTTGGGACTAGTCACTGCACTCATTAGCATAAGATAAAAGATCTTTATAAATACTTTTTCTAAAGATCTTTTTATCTAAGCTAGTGTATACAGCAGGGGTTGGGAACCTTCTGCCCGCAGGCTGCCCGTGATGACTTTTTATGCAGCCCCTGGGCACATTTTCAGGGAGTGCAATACTCAGGCGGCAGCCTTGGTTGTTGGCTGCGGGCCCTTTAAATCACAATGTGTGGCCTGTGCCAGTGTGCTAAGGACGTACTTTGTGGGCCGGGTAAGCATGAGATGTGCTGCGTTCCCGTCTCACAGTAGAAGAGAAGCGTAAGGTTAACTGGCCTTCCAGCTGAACATGCTATCTGACTCCTGCCTCCCTGATGTGAGACTCCTGCTGTGCGTGCCTTCCATGCTTTGAGCCTCCTGCCTCCCTGCTGAGAGCCTCCTGCCTTCCTGCTATGCAAGCTGAACCTTACCTCCAGCTGCTGGGAGCCTCCTGCCTCTCTGCTGTCAGCCTCCCGCCTCCCTGCTGTGCATGCCTGCCTGTTGTGAGCCTCCTGCCTCTCTGCTGTACCTTCCTCCCACTGCTGTGAATGCCTCCCAGTGCTGTGTATGCCTCCCAGTGCTGTGTGCGACCCTCCCAGTGCTGTATTGTCTGTGCCACCGCCAGTGATGTCTGAGTCCCAGCCCCTCCTGTGATGTGTATATGCCCCCAGTCCCTCCTGTGAGATATATATATATATATATATATATATATATATATATATATATATATATATATATATATATCCTTAGCCCTTCCTGTGATGTATATACAGTGCCTACAAGTAGTATTCAACCCCCTGCAGATTTAGCAGGTTTGATAAGATGCAAATAAGTTAGAGCCTGCAAACTTCAAACAAGAGCAGGATTTATTAACAGATGCATAAATCTTACAAACCAACAAGTTATGTTGCTCAGTTAAATTTTAATACATTTTCAACATAAAAGTGTGGGTCAATTATTATTCAACCCCTAGGTTTAATATTTTATGGAATAACCCTTGTTTGCAATTACAGCTAATAATCGTCTTTTATAAGACCTGATCAGGCCGGCACAGGTCTCTGGAGTTATCTTGGCCCACTCCTCCATGCAGATCTTCTCCAAGTTATCTAGGTTCTTTGGGTGTCTCATGTGGACTTTAATCTTGAGCTCCTTCCACAAGTTTTCAATTGGGTTAATGTCAGGAGACTGACTAGGCCACTGCAACACCTTGATCTTTTCCCTCTTGAACCAGGCCTTGGTTTTCTTGGCTGTGTGCTTTGGGTCGTTGTCTTGTTGGAAGATGAAATGACGACCCATCTTAAGATCCTTGATGGAGGAGCGGAGGTTCTTGGCCAAAATCTCCAGGTAGGCCGTGCTATCCATCTTCCCATGGATGCGGACCAGATGACCAGGCCCCTTGGCTGAGAAACAGCCCCACAGCATGATGCTGCCACCACCATGCTTGACTGTAGGGATGGTATTCTTGGAGTCGTATGCAGTGCCATCCAGTCTCCAAACGTCACGTGTGTGGTTGGCCCCAAAGATCTCGATCTTGGTCTCATCAGACCAGAGAACCTTGAACCAGTCTCTCTCAGAGTCCTCCAAGTGATCATGAGCAAACTGTAGACGAGCCTTGACATGACGCTTTGAAAGTAAAGGTACCTTACGGGCTCGTCTGGAACGGAGACCATTGCGGTGGAGTACGTTACTTATGGTATTGACTGAAACCAATGTCCCCACTGCCATGAAATCTTCCCGGAGCTCCTTCGTTGTTGTCCTTGGGTTAGCCTTGACTCTTCGGACAAGCCTGGCCTCGGCACGGGAGGAAACTTTCAAAGGCTGTCCAGGCCGTGGAAGGCTAACAGTAGTTCCATAAGCCTTCCACTTCCGGATGATGCTCCCAACAGTGGAGACAGGTAGGCCCAACTCCTTGGAAAGGGCTTTGTACCCCTTGCCAGCCTTGTGACCCTCCACGATCTTGTCTCTGATGGCCTTGGAATGCTCCTTTGTCTTTCCCATGTTGACCAAGTATGAGTGCTGTTCACAAGTTTGGGGAGGGTGTTAATTAGTCAGAAAAGGCTGGAAAAAGAGATAATTAATCCAAACATGTGAAGCTCATTGTTCTTTGTGCCTGAAATACTTCTTAATACTTTAGGGGAACCAAACAGAATTCTGGTGGTTTGAGGGGTTGAATAATAAATGACCCTCTGAATAAACTTTTCACAATTTAAAAAAAAAAAAAAAAAAAGAAATAACATTCTTTTTTGCTGCAGTGCATTTCACACTTCCAGGCTGATCTACAGTCCAAATGTCACAATGCCAAGTTAATTCCGAATGTGTAAACCTGCTAAATCTGCAGGGGGTTGAATACTACTTGTAGGCACTGTATGTCCGCATCCCCTCCTGTGATGTATATATATATGTCCTCAGCACCTCTTGTGATATATATATATATATATATATATATATATATATGTATCCAGCCCCTCCTGTGATGTATATATATGTGCCTCCAGCGTTTCCTACGTGATGTACAGTATGTGCCTCCAGCATCCCCTATATGATGTCTATGATTTACTGATCTGTTGACTGTGCTCCAGACCGAGACAAACCTGGAAAAGCAGTTGTGAGAAGCCACATAATATCACTGAACATTGCAGTTGCACCAGAGAGAAGCAGCTCCAGCCACCACAGTAGGGGTGAATTAATTAATTGTTTGCCCAAATATATTACAGTAATTTTCAAGCTGATAATTTTTTGCAGCTCCCAAAGGTTGGCAGAAGTTTCCAAATGGCCCCCAGCAGAAAAAAGGTTCCCTACCCCTGGTATACTGGGACGGTTAGGCAGGGATTAGCAATATGCACCCAGAACTGCTCGTGCTTCTGGATGCATATTGCACCTGACAGGTTCACATTAATTGATGAATTAGTTTCATTTATATTGGGTTCAAGAGACACAAAAAAAAGGAAAATTATATTTCAATTTTATTATCAATTGTATTAACTTGGTGTGTCTCAGAGCCCCCAGTGGAGAAATTATGAGAAACCCTGCTTTAAATGACCACATTGCGAGCTCCCCATAGGGACAAGGAACGTACTGTTTGTGGTGCATTAAAGCATATTGAAACATTTTTCTTTTCCATTAAAAGAAAAGATCTTAAAAAAAAAGTGCTTCAAGACTTGGTATTTTATATATTTTTATTTTGATTTCATGAAAGAGTCCATTTTTCCTATGCATCAATCTTTAGACTTTACTTCCAGATATGTAATATTGAATTTGGTTGACTCTTCTTTTCTGAAATTAGAAGGGAAAAAAGATAAGCAATTAGAGCTTCATCATCATGAACACATACAGCAGGGTACGTTTCCACGGGCCAGGTCCACAGATGAAAATCCCCTGTGTATCACAGTTGCAGCACATGCTGCAAAGAAAATCCACAGAGCAACTTGACCAGCACTGGTGATTGGAAATGTGCAACATGTTTATTTATACTGCGTGTAGATATAACCATTTAATCCTATGCAGTGCAAAGGGAAAATGAGTGGAAATCCTGCTGCATTTCCACAGCGAAATCTGCTTTCTGGCCATGGGAACTTACTCGAACATGAGAAGAAAATTAAAATTAGTCATTAACCCCTTCACGACCATGGACGGATATATCCGTCATGGAGCGTGTCCCGTTAAGCCCCGCCCCCTGCCGCGGGCAGGCGGCGGTTGGCAAACATATTAGCTGTTTTCAACAGCTGACATGTGTGCCTGCATGTTGCGAGTGGAATCGCTTCCACTCGCAACATTTAACCCCTTAAATCTCGCTGCCAAAGTCTGGCAGCGAGATCTATATGCGCGCAGCCATGATTTTTACTTACCGCCGCCCCCACCGGAAGTCACATGTGTGATCACGTGACTTTCAGTGGTTGCCATCGTAGCACAGGGTCATGTGATGACGCCTGCAGCTATGAAGTTTCACTTTCGTTTTCCCTCAGCCGAGAGAAACAGGAAGTGACTGAATCTGCTGTTTATAGCTGTGATCAGCAGATAGATAAGAGCGATCGGATTGCTGATCGCTATAGTGCCCTAGGGGGACTAGTAAAATAAAAAAAAAGTAAAAAAAAAGTTTAAAAAAAAAAACAAACCCTAAAAGTTCAAATCACCCCCCTTTCCCCCATTGACAATTAAAGGGTTAAAAAATAAATAAATATACACATATTTGGTATCGCCGCGTTCAGAAATGCCCGATCTATCAAAATATAAAATCAGTTAATCTGATTGGTAAACGGCGTAGTGGCAAAAAAATTCCAAACGCCAAAATTACGTTTTTTGGTCGCCGCAAGTTTTACGCAAAATGCAATAACAGGCGATCAAAACGTAGTATCTGCGTAAAAATGGCACCATTAGAAATGACATCTCGAGACGCAAAAAATAAGCCATCACTGAGCCATAGATCCCAAAAAATGAAACCTCTACGGTTTTCGGAAAATGGCGCAAAACGTGCGCCACTTTTATTGGACAAGCTTGGGAATTATTTTTAACCCCTTAGATACAAGTAAACCTATACATGTTTGGTGTCTACAAACTCGCACCGACCTCAGGCATCATACCCACACATCAGTGTTACCATATAGTGGGATAAGGCTGCACATCAAACTTAGAAAATGGTATAATGCCTCAAGCATATGGAAAAATATTGGAAGATACAATGAAAAATGCTACTTGCTAACTTGAACATGTGAATAATGAATTGCATACCTGCCATGAATATTAGGAAAAAGGAGATATTTAGCAATCGCATTGATCAATGTAACTGAGCCCCAAAACCTCGTCAAGGTATATCTCTATATTGGGGTCCCTAGCTCTGTGACCCTAACTGTGTGTCATCTCATTGCAATTAAAAACTGCTGTGGGTGGAGAGGGGTAACCAAGGACTGTCTTATATAGGAGATGGAAAAAACATGGCCGAAAGGAGCGGAGCTGTGTTCACATTCAGAAAAAAAACTGCATATAACTGAATAGGATAACTGAAGTGAGCACTAATATATATATTCTGAGTGCAAGCCAAAAAAATTTTTTTTGGCTTGCACTCAGAATATATATATTAGTGCTCACTTCAGTTATCCTATTCAGTTACCATATAGTGAACACTGTGAATAAAACATCCCAAAAACTATTGTGCCATGACACTTTTTTTGCAGTTTTCCAGTACACCATATGGTAAAACTTATGGTTTCATTTAAAAGTACAACTTGTCCCGCAAAAAACAAGCCCTCATATGGCAAGATTGACGGAAAAATAAAAAAGTTACGGCTTTCGGAAGAAGGGGAGCAAAAAACAAAAACGCAAAAAACGGAAAGTGCTCAGGGGCTGAAGGGGTTAAAAAGGTGGTTCACACATATTTTTTATTTTCTAGATCGATATTATATTGAGAAACAAATACCTTATGTTGGCAATAGTGCCTGTGAGCGGCGCTATTGTAGACCGCTGTTCCCCATGCCCGACTCCTCTGGGATCCGGTGACGTCACATCAAGTTCCTGACACCGCAGCCGGCCGCAGTGTCCGTGAGTGATGGGCTGTGTGTGGTGTTTCACCGCTTGTCACAGCCTATTTGCTCCCTCCTCCCTCACAGCAGAGCGCTGCAAGCAGGAGACATACTGAGCTGTGATAAGCGGTGAAACATCACCCACAGCCCAGTGACTCAGGAAGACTGGGGCCGGCCGCAGTGTCCGTAAGTGATGGGCTGTGGGCTGTGTTTCACCGCTCGTCACAGCCCATCTGCTCCCTCCTCCCTCACAGCAGAGCACTGCAAGCAAGAGACACTCCGGGCTGTGATAAGCGGTGAAACACCACCCACAGCCCAGTGAGTCACTTGATACGGAACTTGACGTGACGTCACCGGATCCCCGAGGTAACGGAGCCCGGGGGTCAGGTGAGGGGAACAGCGGTCTGCAATAGCGCCTCTCACAGGCACTAATGCCAACAAAAGGTATTTGAGAGAAACTTTGCTTCTCAATATAATATCAATCTAGAAAATAAAAAATATGGGTGAACGACCCCTTTAAAGAGTATCTTTGTTTTTTAAATATCTTTTCTACTATGTCATGAGACCCCCAAAAAAACAGCTCTGAAGCATTTTGTTCAGTCAGAAGATGCTGAGTTCTAGCATAACACTGGGCTCAAAGTGGTGTACAAGCTCAATAGAAAGTATAATGACTCGTAAACTGTATTGTGCACACAGTGGTGTGGGAACTTTTTTCTCCACCTGCTAAGCAGCGTGCTTCAGAGTAGTATTTTGAGTATTAGGGGAGGGACTCAAGACTTGGATCCCCACTGGTCTGTTGGACATGTAAAAAAAAATAGTTTGAAGTTTAAATCACCACACTAGTGTTTTTGTTTATTTCACCGCTGGAGTGGTTCTGTAATGAAAATTTCCTTGCCCCCTGCCTTATACTCTCCAGCCGCCATCTTCATCTGTGTCCAGTGTTGCACTAGTCAGTGTGCGACGATTTGTGACCTGCCGCCGTGTTTCATGGAGCGTGCCGGAGGTCACACAACTCAATACAAGTGTATGACAGCTTTGTTATGGCCTCGTTCTAGATTTTATACAGTTGCATTGACCACTTTTGACGAAACTTCTGTCTAACAGTCAGGCAGAAGATGACCCCGAGTTATAGCAAAAAAGGATGAAAACACCGGAGGGTAAGTATAAGACTACGGGCAGGAGACTAAAGGCCGCTTTACACGCTGCGACATCGCTAGCATCGGCTAGCGATGTCGCATGCGATAGCACCCGCCCCCGTAGGTGGCGCGATATGTGGTGATCGCTGTGGTGATGCACATACCTGTGCAGTGACGTCGCTGTGACCGGCGAACCGCCTCCTTTCTGAGGGGGCTGTTCGTTCAGCGTCACAGCGATGTCACAGCAGCGTCACTGAACCGCCGCCCAATAGAAAAGGAGGAGGGAAGGAGATGAGCGGCCGGAACATGCCGCCCACCTCCTTCCTTCCTCCTTTTCCGGTGGACGCAGGTAAGGAGATGTTTGTCGTTCCAGCGGCATCACACATAGCGATGTGTGCTGCCGCAGGAACGACAAACAACATTGTTACTGCAGCAGCAACGATAATTGGAAAGAGGGGGGCATGTCACTGATAAGCGATTTTGAACGTTTTTGCAACGATTCAAAATCGCTCATAGGTGTCACACACAACGACATCGCTAAAGCGGCCAGATGTGCGTCACAAATTCCATGACCCCAACGAGATCGCTTTAGCGATCTCGTAGCATGTAAAGCCACCTTTAGATTGAAAGCACCATTCTAGCACTGAAAAAAACCACTGGAGTGGTGATTTAAACATTTATCTCAATTTCAGTTTAAAATTGCTTTGCTTCTATTGTATGTATATATCACAACAGGACTAAAGTTCTAATTCACTCATAGGAAACCAAACTGTTCTGTGCCTCAGCTGCATATCCAGCCAAAGATGCTAAAACTAAATAGCAGTTATTTTGTGAGGTAAAGTTTGGACAACTTGACAGAGACCTGATGAACTTCATTATAGTCAATGTGGTCCACTGAGTAACGCTGGCTGTCAGGTTATGTTGATCACACAATTGTCACGGACTTTCATCTGTTGCAGATCCTCGTGACATGTACTGGAACAGAGTCTCACTTTGTTGTGTGGGACTCTGCAGATTAAATGCATTCCCTTTCTTTGGGGAGGAGCAGGTTAATGCTAGCTTTCCTTCCAGCAACTCCTAGGGGGAGGGGGAGGGGACTCAGAAGTGCTTTGGCTGCTGCATTGGTGTCTGCAGCAGCAATCTCAGGTGTGTTTGTGGTGGTTTGTAAGTTCCCCAATTGACTGTTTATTTCCCTCTTTTTATGTTGTCTCCTCTCGTGCACTTTTTGTGGCTCCTTTGTGTGTGGTTGCTGTGTCTGTGGCGCCCTGGACAAGCCAGGGGACACAGAGAACAACACCAACACACCCCACACTCCCGGTCAGGCACATCAAAGTCAGACAAAACCCGTTGCCTTCCTCCAGGGGCTGATGTTCACACCAGGGGGTGGGCCAGGAGGTTGGCCCCACCCACCGAGGAGTTCACAGTCCTGGAGGCGGGAAAAGCAGTTAGTTCAGTTCAGTTAGGGAAGTGGAAGGAGGAAAGTAGCAATTGAGCAGACTGAAGTTGGTCCGGGTGTGTGGCCCGGATGGATCAGCAAGGTTGGCAGACGGTGGTGACCGTCTGCAGGAGTGGCCTATCAGAGTTTACCGTAAGGACCGTGGACGGGCGGTGGCCCGGCGGTACCGGACCGGTACGCGAAGAGAAGTCAGCACCATCTGGCAGGGGCTTACAGACCCCGGCAAGGCTAGGAGTCGCCGTGAATTTACCAAATCCGTTAGCGAAGGGAACCTCCTGGGTTTCCCAGCAGCCAAGTCCCGAAAGAAGGCAACCGTCCAACCGAGAGAGGGAAACACAGTCACCGCCAAGGCTAAAGTTCCCAGGGCCAGAGCCTGCGGGCAAAAGGGGGCTCCTCCAGCCCATATACAAGCTGGGGAGCGGGTTACCGGTGGGAACCCATCGGAACCGTTTTCACTACAAAGGTGCAGGGAAAGGCAGTCACCATCAACCTGCCGGGAGAATCAACACCGCAGCCGTCTGTGGGACCTGTCCATCCAGCCGTGTGTTTTACCGAGAACTGTGTCCTCATCATTGGCTGAGTGAGTACCACCGTGCCGTGCGGCACAGCGCTGCCCCCCGCGACCCAGCACCTCACCAGGCCCCGTAACCCGCCTGCCGTCCATCCCTACCCCATCACCGGGACAACCAACCCCCTACCCACGGAGGGGAAAACTAACATCCAGGCTGCTCCCTGTCATCGCTCCCGGGATCCCCGTCCAGAGCAGCGGTGGTGTCACCAATATCACCACAACCGTGGGTGGCGTCACAGACAATAACCAAATCCCCACAATCAAAAACCACCCTTTTCACTCACGGGCGAGGAGCGCCGCTCGAGTCCCCGGGATCCGGCCCACCACTCGAGCCACCACCGAGCAGCAGCAGCCGCAGCAGCAGCGGCCGGACCCGAGCAGTGGGAGAGCGCAGCGTCCCCTCCTCCGCCCGCGACAACTTGGCCTCACGAACAGAATCCTACCGCTCTGCCGTCGGGTAGAGGTGCGCCTTGTTATTGCTGGAGGTGTCCGGCTGAAAATTTGCCGAAGCCGCCATCTTGGGCGCGAAAAATTCCCGCTCAAGCGTCTCCTCGAGTAGTGGAGGCGCGAAGGCCAAAACCCCGCCCCTATAGAGGAGCCGGAAAGAGACTAAGGGGGACGGAAACAAGATGTCTGCGCGTGACGGAGCCGCTGGAGATGCAGTCGCGGGGGCACCCGTAGATGGGAATGGGCCTGCTCAAGTCCCGGCTGCGCTGGCGGGGGGCGCCGCGGCCCCAGCTCTCGCTCAGGTGATGCCGTTCTCCTTGCCCTATGTGCCCGGAGCTGCCTGGCTACCGCAGTACGATGGGAAACCTGATGCCTTGCAGGTTTTCCGGAAGAAGCTTAGTCCGCTACTGGAACTGTACCCCCTGACTGATAAGCAACGTGCAGCGCTAGTGCTGGGGCAGCTAACCGGCGCGGCTGAGCAGGAGGCAGAGACCTGGGCCGAGGGGGACCGGTCCTCTGTAGCCACCATCTTTGAGAAGCTGCAGACTACGTTTGAGACCCGTACCGAGGCGGAGTTGCGGATGCAGTTTTATCAATGCCGGCAACGGCCCGCAGATAGCATTCGGGACTATGCCCTGCGCCTGCAAACCGCACTCCGCACATTGAAGTGGGTGGACACCATCAACAGTGTGGACAGTAACAAAATGTTAAGCGAGCAGTTTGTGCAGGGGATGAGGTCCTCCGAGGACCGCAAACAGCTTCGGCTGTGGGCCCTAGAACATCCTGATGTGGACTTTGCCGTACTAAAGGAACGGGCCATCAAAGCTTTGCAACCCCCCGCATTTGAAGCTCCTGAGCCAGCCCCGTGGCCGGTTGAAACTGCTCCCGTCATGGTGGCCCCTACCCCATCAGCACCTCCAGTGCCTGCAACCCCAAGCGGAACGATGGAAGAGCTTGCTGCTCAAGTTCAAGTTCGCCACATGGATGGGGACCTCGCTAAGATCCTCGCCGCCCTCCAGCCTCCGACCAGATCCCAGGCCCCGGTGAAGATGCAGCTCGCCGAGAGCCCTGAGGACGTCCCCTGGATGCAGCGGAGAAGGGCTAATGATTCGCAGAATGGACCCCCGATCTGTTACAGGTGCAGCAAACCCGGCCATTACTTCCGACAGTGTCCGTTAAACGAGCAACCCCTGGGGCCACGGGCCAATCCTCAGGAGTAGAACCCCATGGCCCCCCAGACTGGCGGGACCGGTATATCGGGGCCCGGCCCATCATCCCCGTGGCTGTGGACGGCATACCGGTGATGGCTCTCCTGGACACTGGAACGCAGGTAACCACCATACCATACACACTGTATCAACGGTATTGGGGAAAAGACAAGCTGGCTCCCCCAGATGCCAGTCTGACACTGATTGCTGCTGATGGACTCCCATTGACCCAAGTGGGATACAAACAAGTGGCCATGACCGTGGGGCGAGCTGAACTGCAACACCAGGGTATGATTGTGATAATGAATGAACCCAGTGATCATAACCTGAAGGTAGTGCTAGGGACCAACGTGATGGAGCACTGTATGAGTGACATGCTGACCCTACTGCAGCAGCTGGCCGCCACGGCGGCGGGGAGCCGACAGAGAGCTGTGCAGCGGGAGATCCGAGCCTTAATGTACTGCCAACATGTGAACTCGACAGGAGGAGAGATTGGTGGGGTGAGAGTGATGGATGTTGCCCCTTTGATTGTGCCTCCCAGGAGCGAGATGATGATTTGGTGTAGGGCAGCGGTAGGGCCCCAGGGGTGTGACTACCCCGCCATGATAGAGCCTATGCCCTCTGAACACTGGCCCACAGTAATGGCCGCCCGAGGGGTGGTGGATGTAAAGAAGAGGAAAGTGCCCGTGAGGGTGCTGAATTGCGGGGAGGAAGAAGTCAGGCTTCCCCGGTACGCTACCCTTGCCAAGTTGTTCACCTTGGATCCCCACACCATCCACGAGGCCATTCCCCCGACCTCACCACCTGCTGCCAGCACTCACCCATCCCAAGGGGAGTTAGACGAGTGGTGTCGACAACTACACGTAGGCACGGACGATACCCCCACACATCACAAAGAAGGGGTATACCGGGTGGTAATGGAGTATGAGCGGGTTTTTAGCAACATCCCCTAGACTTCGGGCAGATTAAAGGGGTCCAACACCATATCCCCACCGGTGAGCATCCCCCTATCAAAGAGAGGTACAGGCCTATTTCCCCTGCACACTACAAATGTGCCAAGGACATGTTGAGGAACATGAAGGAGGCAGGGGTTATTAGGGACAGCTGTAGTCCCTGGGCAGCTCCGTTAGTACTGGTTAAGAAGAAGGATGGCACCATGCGGAAGTGTGTGGATTACCGGAAAATTAACCAGATAACACATAAGGACGCTTACCCTCTACCCCGCATTGAAGAATCTCTAGCTGCGCTGAGAACCGCTAATTATTTTTCCACCCTTGACCTCACCAGTGGATACTGGCAGGTAGCTGTGGCACCAGAAGACCGGGAGAAGACTGCATTTGCTACCCCTATGGGACTCTGTGAGTTTAAAAGCATGCCGTTTGGGCTGTGCAATGCCCCTGGAACCTTCCAACGGCTGATGGAGTGCTGTCTGGGGCATCTAAACTTTGAGACCGTCCTGCTGTACTTGGATGATGTGATTGTGTACTCCCAAACATATGAAGCCCACCTGGAGCACCTAGCCGAGGTGTTCGCTTCCCTTGCCAAATATGGGATGAAGTTGAAGCCCTCAAAGTGTCATCTGCTGAAACTCAAAGTGCAGTATCTAGGGCACGTGGTCGGTGCAGAGGGTGTCGCCCCTGACCGTGATAAAATCACCGCCATTCAGGACTGGCCGAGGCCGACCACGGTGAAGGAGGTGAGGCAGTTTCTGGGCCTGGTGGGGTATTACCGTCGCTTCATCAAGGGGTACACGAAGATGGCTGCCCCCATGCAAGACCTCCTCGTGGGACAGACCAAAGGTGGTAGACCCCTATGAGCCCCATTGGTGTGGGAAGAAAGGCATGAGGAGTCCTTTCGCCAGCTGAGAGCGGCCCTGACTGGAGAAGAAATCCTAGCATACCCTGATTACAACCACCCCTTCATCCTTTACACCGATGCCAGCAATGTAGGCTTAGGGGCAGTCCTGTCCCAGGTCCAGGACGGAAAAGAAAAAGTGATTGCTTATGCTAGCCGAAGGCTTCGACCGACTGAGAGGAACCCCGAGAACTACAGCTCTTTCAAGCTTGAACTCCTGGCACTGGTGTGGGCTATCACCGAGCGGTTCCGCCATTACCTGGCAGCGGCTAAGTTCACCGCTTTCACGGAAAATAAACCACTGACCCACCTGGACACTGCCAACCTGGGCGCGTTGGAACAGCGGTGGGTGGCTAGGCTAGCCAACTACGATTTCACCATCAAGTACAGGGCCGGCCGTGCCAACGTTAATGCCGATGCACTCTCACGAATGCCCCACTTGTCGGAAGAAGGGCCCGAGGATGACGACCTCGAAGAGATTGAGCTGCCCGCATTTCATCAACCACCAACTGAGAAGGTGCATGTCTATCAACAACGGGTAAATCTGGACCCGCTGCCCAGCCAGGAGTAGCAAGAAGCTCAGGACCAGGCACCCGCTGTTCGCTTAGTCAAGATCTTGGTGGAACAAGGTGCTGCTGGAATAGACCCTGCTGCCCCAGCTGAAGCCCAACGCCTGTGGCGAGAATGGACCCGGCTGTATCTACACGAGGGGAAGTTGTACCGTGAGCTGATTAACCCGAAGACTCATGAGAAAATCCGTCAGTTGGTGATTCCCCAAGCTAACGTGCCCACCGTCCTACAAGCGTACCATGATGGTGCTGGACACTTCGGATGGAAGAAATTGGAAATGCTGTTGAGAGAGCGGTTTTATTGGAGTGGAATGCGGGAATCTGTAGAGGCCTGGTGCCGAGAGTGTGGCCCTTGCACGTTGAGAAGGAAGGACGAGGCCAGCCAGAAGGCGCCCCTACACCCGATCGTTACACACCAACCGCTGGAGCTGGTCGCCCTGGACCATGTAAAGCTCACCCCCCAGCCGAAGTGGGTACATCTACGCTCTAACCATTGTAGACCACTATTCAAGATTCATGGTGGTTGTCCCAGTCAAAGACCTAACTGGCCGTACCGCCGCTAGAGCATTCCAGGCTTATTTCTGCTGACCACATGGATACCCTGAGAAGGTGCTTACTGACCAAGGCCCAGCCTTTGAAGCGGATGTGTTCCATGAATTCTGTCAGTTGTACGGCTGCAAGAAGATCCGGACCACGCCTTACCATGCCCAAACCAACGGCATGTGTGAAAAGATGAACCACTTGGTCCTGGGCCTCCTCAAGACGTTGCCGCTAGAAGAGCGGAACCTGTGGCCTGAGAAGCTACCTGACTTGGTCGATATGTACAACAATATCCCTTCCAGTTCGACGAATGCACCCCAGCATACCTGATGAGGGCTCGCCCCGGCCGGTTACCGGTGGATATGGACATGGGATTGGAAGCCCCAGAAGCACCCCCTTCGACAGCTGAATGGGACACTCGGCGGAGGATGCAGTACCGACAGATTCAGGAATATGTTGAGAAGAACTTGAGTCAGAGTCGGGAACAACAGGAGCAGCGCTTCAAACAGAAGGCGTCTGCTGGCCCTTTCCAGCCTGGAGATGTAGTGCTGAAGCGAAAGAGGAGGACCCACAAGCTGGATGATCAATGGGAGCAAACCCCATATGTCATACAGCCTACAGGATGGGAAGATGGGAAGGCCTACCACATCAGTTGTGACTAAGGGGGCACTTTGGCCACAGTTTCCCGGGACCACCTAAAGAGGTGCCCAACAGCATTGAGGGCAGCGGCTGAAGTTCCGGTTCCTAAACCGGCGGAGAAGGCAAAAGAGGTAATCCACACCGTGATGGGTGACTTCACAGCGGACTGGCCCACACAGAATGGCGCAGTGATTCTTCCAGTAATACTGTTCCCACAACCCGTGGATGAGGAAGTGATGGAAGTGGTCAACCATGAGCCAGTGCCAAGGGATGAACCTGTACCCAGCTCCCCTATGCCTCCGCCTGCCCCACATGATAGCAGGGAAGAGGAACTGATTGTTCCCTCTGTCCCACTGCCTGCCCCCACTAGTACCGGACCCCGGAGGTCCACTCGTCCCAACCTAGGTAGACCCCCACTTAGGTACAGGGAAACTGTTCTTTAAAGGGGGGAAAAACTGTGTGTGTGTGTGTGTGTGTGTGTGTGTGTGTGTGTGTGTTAAGAAAGTACCGTTTAAAGTTTTAAAAGTTGAATGATAAGTGAATAATTAACCAAGATGTCACCTGATTGAAACCTTGATTGAACCGGTCGTTGCCGGCACCGTTGTCCCCGTGGGGACTGTTTACAAGTTGCATAAGGAACTCCTTATGGACAAGCCTGGGAACTTGCAGGGCAACCACAAACTTAGTGGCATGTAAATAAAATTGTTCATGGCTTCCACCGTTACCGCCTCCGGAGAGGCAGATTGGAGGAAGGGCCCGCAGTGGAGCAGGCTGGGGCCCAGCCACCACCGGAACCGGTGGCAATCCTCTGTGGGTTTCAGGGGTTCCCCATGGACGTGGGTCCCCTGAAAAGGACAGAACCCGCTCGGGCAACTTGTGTTGGACTGGGGTCAAGGGGTGCTGCCTGTTTGCTTAGGGGCAGCATCAGGGCCAGGTTGCTTGGGTGGGAGAGAGCGGAAGCCGTAACCGTTATGCAACGTTTAAGTAAGAGTACCTCCCGATGTGGGAAGATGTTATTTTAATTGTAATGTGTTTACCGTTTTTCTTATTTTTCAGTTTGTGAAAATAAAACCGGTGATGGACGGGCAGCCCGCGGACGGTCTGCATTTAACTAAGGGGGAATGTGGCGCCCTGGACAAGCCAGGGGCCACAGAGAACAACACCAACACACCCCACACTCCCGGTCAGGCACATCAAAGTCAGACAAAACCCTTGTTGCCTTCCTCCAGGGGCTGATGTTCACACCAGGGGGTGGGCCAGGCGGTTGGCCCCGCCCACCGAGGAGTTCACAGTCCTGGAGGCGGGAAAAGCAGTTAGTTCAGTTAGGGAAGTGAAAGTGGAAGGAGGAAAGTAGCAGTTGAGCAGACTGAAGTTGGTCCGGGTGTGTGGCCCGGACGGATCAGCAAGGTTGGCAGACGGTGGTGATCGTCTGCAGGAGTGGCCTATCCGAGTTTACCGTAAGGACCGTGGACGGGCGGTGGCCCGGCGGTACCGGACCAGTATGCGAAGAGAAGTCAGCACCATCTGGCAGGTGCTTACGGACCCCGGCAAGGCTAGGAGTCGCCGTGAATTTGCCAAATCCGTTAGCGAAGGGAACCTCCTGGGTTTCCCAGCAGCCAAGTCCCGAAAGAAGGCAACCGTCCAACCGAGAGAGGGAAACACAGTCACCGCCAAGGCTAAAGTTCCCAGGGCCAGAGCCTGTGGGCAAAAGGGGGCTCCTCCAGCCCATATCCAAGCTGGGGAGCGGGTTACCAGTGGGAACCCATCGGAACCGTTTTCACTACAAAGGTGCAGGGAAAGGCAGTCACCATCAACCTCACCATCATCATGCAGCAGAAGGACAAACTAATCAAGGATACTAGATGCCGTAAAGAGGACCCAAGACAGGGTACTAAGAAGGAAGCTAAGAAAAGGGGAGCAAAACTTCTTTCCTGCATGCTGACCAATGTAAGAAGCCTGACCAATAAGATGGAAGAACTGGAGCTGGTAATGTATGAGGAAAAATACGACATAGTAGGAATAACTGAGACATGGTTAGATGACAGTTATGACTGGGCGGCTAACCTGCAAGGATATGAATTGTTTAGGTCATAAAAAAAGGAAGGGGGGTGGAGTCTGTCTATATATAAAGTCCAGTTTAAAGCCCAGACTAAGAGAAGATATTCAAGAGGGAAATGAAGAGGTGGAGTCTCTATGGGTGGAGATACAAGGAGGGAAAACTAATAAAATCCTCATAGGGGTTTGTTATAAGCCACCAAATATAACAGAAACCACTGAAAATGTATTATTGAAACAAATAGACAAAGCAGCAAATCACAATGAGGTGATTATTATGGGGGACTTCAACTACCCTGATATAGACTGGGAAACTGAGACCTGCGTATCTCAGAAAGGAAACCGGCTTCTGTCAGTAACTAAGGATAATTATCTGTCCCAACTTGTGCCGGGCCCAACTAGAGGGACAGCCCTTCTCGACTTAATTTTAAGCAACAGGCCAGATAGAATAACAGACGTACGAGTGGATGGGCACCTAGGGAATAGTGACCACAATATAATACAATTCCACTTGTCCTTCAGTAAGGTGCCTTGGAGGGGGGGGTTACAAAAATGCTGAATTTCAGGAAAGCAAACTTTGATCAGCTTAGAGAAGACCTTCGCCAAATTGATTGTGACAATGTCCTCAAAAATGGGAGCACAGAAAATAAGTGGGAAATTTTTAAATCGGTATTAAACACCCACTGCGAGCGAGCCATACCATACGGAAATAAAAGGGCTAGGAACAGGAGAAAACCAATGTGTCTAAATAAGGATGTAAAAGGGGCAATGAAAAATAAGAAAAAGGCATTTAAAAAGCTAAAACAAGAAGGCAGCGAAGAAGCATTAAAAATATATAGAGAAAAAAATAAAATGTGTAAAAAACAAATACATTTAGCAAAAGTAGAAACTGAGAGACTCATTGCTAATGAAAGCAAAACAAATCCCAAACTATTCTTTAATTATATAAACAGAAAAAAGATTAAAATTGATGGTGTTGGCCCTTTAAAGAATAATGAGGGTAAAATCATAGAAAGCGATGTGGGAAAAGCAAATGTTTTAAATACTTTTTTCTCAACTGTGTTCACACAGGAGAAGCATATGCCACGGGAAATGCAGAGTGATTATGTAAACGCTTCATTAAGTATGACCTGCCTAACCCAGGAAGAAGTGCAGAACCGACTTAGTAACATTAAAAGTGACAAATCACCAGGCCCTGATGGCATTCACCCTCGGGTATTAAGGGAGTTAAGTGATGTGATAGACAGGCCTCTATTCCTTATATTTAAAGAGTCTATAGAAACTGGGTTTGTTCCACTGGATTGGCGGCTAGCAAATGTGGTACCAATATTCAAAAAAGGGTGTAAAAGGGAACCTAGAAACTATAGGCCGGTAAGCTTAACATCTGTTGTGGGTAAAATGTTTGAAGGGTTTTTAAGGGATACTATAATGGAATGTCTCAATGTTAATAATTGTTTAACTCCATATCAACATGGATTTATGAGGGATCGCTCCTGTCAAACTAACATGATCAACTTCTATGAGGATGTAAGCTCTCACATGGACCGAGTAGAATCATTGGATGTCATTTATCTCGACTTCGGTAAAGCATTTGACACTGTCCCACATAAAAGACTGCTAAGTAAAATGAGAAAGCTTGGGCTCGAGGAAAATGTGTGTAGATGGGTAGGTAGCTGGCTTAGTGGTAGAAAACAAAGAGTGGTTATTAATGGCACATACAGGGGTCTGTATTGGGCCCCCTACTATTTAATATATTTATTAATGATCTGGTGGATGGTTTACAGAGTAAAATATCAGTATTTGCAGATGATACAAAACTATGTAAGGTAGTTAACACAAAGGAGGACAGTTTGCAACTACAGATGGATTTGAGTAAATTGGAGAATTGGGCTGAAAAATGGCAAATGAGGTTTAACACAGATAAGTGTAAGGTTATGAACATGGGAAGGAGAAACAGATGCTATGATTACTTACTAAATGGGAAACCGCTGGGGAAATCAGACATGGAAAAAGACTTAGGCATCTTAGTCAATAAGAATCTAAATTGGAGTGCCCAGTGTCAGGCAGCAGCCACCAAAGCAAATAGGGTGATGGGATGCATTAGAAGAGGTCTGGGGGCACGAGATGAAAACATCATTCTCCCTCTGTACAAATCACTCGTAAGACCACACTTGGAGTATTGTGTGCAATTTTGGGCACCGGTGCTCAAGAAAGACATTACTGAACTTGAAAGGGTTCAGAGGCGGGCTACTAAATTAATAAATGGAGTGGGTGCATTACAATACACGGAAAGGTTATCAAAATTAGGTCTATTTACTCTAGAAAAGAGAAGACTTAGGGGAGACCTAATAAATATGTACAAATATATCAGAGGGCCATATAGAGATCTCTCCCATGATCTGTTTGTACCAAGGACTATGACAAGAACAAAGGGGCATTCTCTTTGATTGGAGGAAAGAAAATTCCTACATCAGCATAGAAGAGGGTTCTTCACGGTAAGAGCAGTGAGGCTCTGGAACTCTCTTCCTGAGGAAGTGGTGATGGCCAACTCACTGAATGAATTTAAGAGAGGAATAGATGCTTTTCTTGATAGCAAAAGTATAGAAGGTTATAAATAGCATAATCTTACAGGTAGATAGAAGAGCGACCTAGATTATTAGAGGAATGGGTGGGCTGCAACACCAAGACAGGTTATTAAACTTGGGGTTATTTAGTTTGGAAAAACAAGGCTTAGGACGGCTTTGCACGTTGCGACATCGCACGTGCGATGTCGATTGGGTCAAATCGAAAGTGACGCACATCCGGCATCGCAGTCGATATCGCAACGTGTAAAACCTTTTTGATACGATGAACGAGCGCAAAAGCGTCGTTATCGTATCATCGCTGCAGCCTCCGACATTTCCATAATGCCGGTGCAGCGACAGGTGCGATGTTGTTCCTCGCTCCTGCGGCAGCACACATCGCTGTGTGTGAAGCCGCAGGAGCGAGGATCATCACCTACCTGCCTCCCGGCTGCAATGAGAAGGATGGAGGTGGGCGGGATGTTTACATCCTGCTCATCTCCGCCCCTCCGCTTCAATTGGCCGCCTGCCGTGTGACGTCGCTGTGACGCCACACGACCCGCCCCCTTAGGAAGGAGGCGGGTCGCCGGCCAGAGGGACGTCGCACGGCAGGTATGTGCGTGTGAAGCTGCCGTAGCCATAATAATCGCTACGGCAGCTTTCACTAGATATCGCACGTGCGACAGGGGCGGGACTATCGCTGCAGCATCGGTAACACATTGTTACCGATGTCGCAGCGTGCAAAGCCCGCCTTAGGGGGGATCTAATCACAATGTATAAACATATGAGGGGACAGTACAGAGACCTTTCCAAAGATCTCTTTACACCTAGGCCTGCGACTGGAACACGGGAGCATCCACTACGTCTCGAGGAAAGAAGGTTTAATCATAACCACAGACGAGGATTCTTTACTGTACGAGCAGTGAGACTATGGAACTCTCTACCGCATGGTGTTGTAATGAGTGATTCACTACTAACATTTAAGCAGAGCCTGGACGCCTTTCTTGAAAAAATACAATATTACCAGTTATGTATATTAGATTTTATGACAGGGTGTTGATCCAGGGAACTAGTCTGATTGCCGTATGTGGAGTCAGGAAGGAATTTTTTTCCCCATTGGAGCTTATTTGACACATTGGGGTTTTTTTGCCTTCCTCTGGATCAACATGTTAGGCTACGGGTTGAACTAGATGGACTTAGAGTCTCCCTTCAACCTTAAAAACTATGAAACTATGAAACCTGCCGGGAGAATCAACACCGCAGCCGTCTGTGGGACCCGTCCATCCAGCCGTGTGTTTTACCGAGAACTGTGTCCTCATCATTGGCTGAGTGAGTACCACCGTGCCGTGCGGCACAGCGCTGCCCCCGCGACCCTGCACCTCACCAGGCCCCGTAACCCGCCTGCCGTCCATCCCTACCCCATCACCGGGCCCCGGGACAACCAACCCCCTACCCACGGAGGGGAAAACTAACATCCAGGCTGCTCCCTGTCATCGCTCCCGGGATCCCCGTCCAGAGCAGCGGTGGTGTCACCAATATCACCACAACCGTGGGTGGTGTAACGGACAATAACCAAATCCCCACAATCAAAGCCCACCCTTTTCACTCACGGGCGAGGAGTGCCGCTCAAGTCCCCGGGATCCGGCCCACCGCTCGAGCCACCACCGAGCAGCAGCAGCCGCAGCGGCCGGACCCGAGCAGTGGGAGAGCGCAGCGTCCCCTCCTCCGCCCGCGACATATCCATGAGTAGGATTTTGTTACTGTTGTTACCCGTGTCTGTCCTTAGGTGTTGGTGGGGTATTGACTCCTGTTCTTGCACATTCCCCCCGGGTGGTGGGGGGGGGCTCTAACATGAGGGACAAGGGCATGAGAAAGGGCCTAGGCTGGTGACCTGGACCTCCCTACCATTAATAGTACCTCAGGGTTAGGGTGAGCACAGGGGCCCCCAGCTTTAGGGTCAGTATATGCTCCCCTGGGTTCACCTTCGGTCACACGCAATCAATTCAGTTCTATGTTACAGCTTCAGCTATAGAAAAAATGAGGCACATGTTAAAAAAAACACATATAATGCTCACTCACAAGAGGCCAACATTTCATTGATGCAGCCAAGAGGTAAGGGGTTCATTACAACCTCCAAGGGCCCAAGAGGAAAAGTGGTTCACTACCACCTCCAAAGCAGGGGAAATTGTATAATATGATCAGCTGTTGGACTGCGAAGGGCCCATATACTGTTCTTGCACAGGGGTCTTTTTCTGTCTGTGTCCGTCAGTGTTACTCACCATTAATATTCTAACAGTTTAATTTATTTATCCCACCTCATTTACATCTATAAATTCGCACACCTCTATTATAGGAAATTGATTCATGTGATCTCCAGTTTGACAACTAAAAGTGTATGTGTTTTAAAGGAGTTATCCACCACTTGGACAACCCTTTCTCATTCCCATGGTTTGACCCAATAAAAATAAAAAAGCTTTTACTGACCTCCCGTTCTGGAACCATTCTATACGTCTGAAGGCGGGGAAAGAGAAGCCGGCAGTCATTGGTTGTGGGGCTCGCATTGCCTAACAACCTCACGTTAGCCCCGATAACACAAGTGCCGACATTGGCAGTGTATATGTTCAATCTTAGGTTTTGTGTGTTAAAAGGTCACAGTGTGAACATGATTCTATGCAGGTCATGTATACCAACTTATACTCCAGCTCATGTTTTTTTTTTCCTTCTAGTTGTGTTATGCACAAACAGTGGTATGGTCAGCTATCCTTGAGATTAATATTTTATTTATGTAGCTTCCTATGGCATTGTGTCTGTAAAGTCAAGCCCTGGCCCTTCTCTGTCCCATCTACATTAATATCGTTTGACCCAAGATAGGGTTCTCATAATAGATCAGGGACTATCCCAATTGAGGTACATCTTGTTGCAGTGGGATGGTTTTAAGATTTTTTTTTTTTTAAATAAAAAACAACTATTAGTTTTTACAATTTTTTTAAAGCTGGGATGTGCTCATTTTGTTTCTATCTTAGGTTTTGTTTGCTAAATGGCCACAGTGCGAAAATACTTCTATGCACGGCATGTATACCAACTTATACTTCTTCTCATGTTTTTGATTTTACACTGGGACTATGTATACCTCAGGGAATTATAGCAGCTCATATATTTTTAACTATTTTTGCCTTTTTTTCAGTATAGTAAACTACACATGCAAGGCACATAGTTATCCATTCAATATATTAGTGCTTTGTGTCTTTAGTTTACTGTACTTGTTATGTTAGTAAATGAATTAAAAAAATGACATGAGGTCCTCCCTATTATTGATAGCCAGTCAAGGTAAAGCAAACAGCAGCGGTCTGATATTATCAGACTGGGAAGGTCCATGGTTATTGGGCCCTTCCCAGCCTATAAAAAGCAGCCCACAGCCGCCCCAGAAGTGGCGCATCACATTAGATGCACCAGTTCTGGTGCTTTGCCTTTGGTCTTCCCTATTGCCATGATGTGGTGAAAATCAAGGTAATATTAGTTGGGGTTGCTGTCAGCTATGTAGCTGGCATCAAGCCCTTGTGTTAACAATGAATGGAGAGGGGTCTATGAGACACCCCCATTACTAACCCAGTAAGTAAAAAGAAAAAAAAACACAACAAAAATATTGTATTTTAAAACCCACACTTTGACTATAGCCCTGGTTCACCAATGTATTAAAAAACAAGACATGCAGATCCAAAGTAGTCCACCAAATACAATGTAGTCCACAAATCCACAAATAGAAACCTGGACCACATACAAAGAGAGTGATAAAAACAGGAAACTGTCCCTCATTCACCATTTTATTATTAAAATAATAATCTCCACAGCTCCAATGTACCCTATGGCATTCCCACAACGTACACCGATTCAATAGTACAATCAATGGAATCTCATTCTGAGAACAAAAGTTCATAGGTTACTCCCAGCGAGGCTGCGCTCCGGTCTTGCCAGGTCACAAAGATGGCAGCGCGAGACCTGGAATGTATGACGAGATGTGGCGTTATTGAGTTACTGCCGTCACCGCTTGTGAGATATTCTGGGTCTTGCACTGTCCTCTGCGTGACCTGGTGAGAGTGGTGATGAGAGGTACCATTACTGACATCATCCCCGCTCGTCACAGTAGCCAGGTATCGCAGAACATTGCCTGACCAGGAGTAACCTATGAAGTATCGTTCTCAGAATGAGGCTCCATAAATTGTACTACAGAATTGGTGGGTGTCATGGGAATGCCATGGACTACATTGAAGCTGCAGGGATTATTTTTTTTTAATAAAAAAATTTGTGAACGAAGGAGAGTATCTTGTCTTTCTTTCTCTTTTTTATGTCTTTCAGGTTTTCATTTGTGGGCTACGTTGGATTCTGTGGACTACTTCGGATCTGCTGGCTATTTTTTCCTTTTAATAAATTGGTGAACCAGGGCTAGAATCTGGGTGTGTTTTTTAAAATACAATATTTGTGTGTGTGTGTTTTTCGTTTAACTTACTGGGTTAGTAATGGGGGTGTCTGATAGACACCTCTCCATTACTAACACTAGTGCCTGATGCCACCTGAAACTATACAGATGACATGAACCCCACCTACCATTACCCTGATTGCCGCCACACCAGGGCAATCAGGAAGAGCCATGCAAATCACCAGAATTCGCACATCTAATGTGATGCACCACTTCTGGGGCAGCGACAGGCTGCTATTTTTAGCCTGGGAAGGGCCAAATAACCTTGGACATTCCGAGCCTGATAATATTAGCCTGCAGCTGTCTGCTTAAACTTTACTGGTTTTCAAATATAGCAGGGAATTCTGCACAATTGTTTTCATTTATTTACTAACAAGTACAGTAAACTACACATGCAAGATATCCATCAGATATATAATTAGTGCCTTGCATGTGTAAATTACTATACTTGTTAATAAATAAAATGAAGTGGCGTCCCCCCTATTTTTAATAACCAGCCAAGGTAAAGCAGACAGATACATGGTTATTTGGCCCTTCCCAACCTAAAAAAAATGAGGATGGGGCCATGATGGTAACATACTGTATATATACCAGTATGTGGCCAAATAAACCAGGATATAGCCATGACGGGCTCATACACTAGGATGGGGGCAATGATAGGGACATATACCAGAATTGGGCCATGATGGGGGGCATATACCAGGATGGAGGTCATATTTATCTAGGATGGGAGACGTATTTACCAAGAAGTGGCTCAGGATGGGGGACATTAGTACAGGATGGAGGTCATTGCTACACAAGGGGGAGGGGGGGCAACTCATATGCTATTATAGGATTTAGACTGCTACAATGACCCATATATCTGACCAACCCCGGAGGAACCCAGGCTCAAACTTTGCACTACGGAACATCAAACTCTAGTTATGCCACTGCCCATTACACTGTTTACGATCAGATTATTTTACTTTAATAATTTGATAGATCAGACTTTTACAAATGCAGGGATACCAAATACAAGTGCATCTCAATAAATTAGAATATCATCAAAAAGTTAATTTATTTCAGTAATTTAATACAAAAAGGGAAACACATATTTATATAAAGTCATTACAGAGTGATCTATTTCAAGTATTTATTTCTGTTAATGTTGATGATTAAGGCTTACAGCCAATTAAAACCCAAAAGTCAATATCTCAGAAAATTAGAATAATTACCACAAAACACAAGCAAAGGCTTCCTAAGCATTTAAAATAGTCCCTTAGACTGGTTCAGTAGGCTAAACAATCATGGGGAAGACTGCTGACTTGACAGATGTCCAGAAGGCAGTCATTGACATAAGGAGAGTAAGCCACAAAAGGTCATTGCTAAAAAAGCTGACTGTTCAGAGAGTGCTGTATCCAAGCAAATTAATGGAAAGTTGAGTGGAAGGAAAAATTGTGGTAGAAAAGGTGCACAAGCAACCGGGATAACCGCAGCCTTGATAGGATTGTTAAGAAAAGGCCATTCAAAAATTTTGGGGAGATTCAAAAGTAGTGGACCGCTGCTGGAGTCAGTGCTTCCATAGCCACCACACACAGATGTATCCAGGACATGGGCTGCAACTGTCACATTCCTTGTGTCAGGCCACTCATGACCAAGCATCTTACCAGGGCCAAGGAGAAAAAGAACTGAACTTTTTCTCAGTGGTCTAAAGTGTTTTTTCAGATTAAAGTAAATGTTGTATTTCATTTGGAAATAAAGGTCCCAGAGTCTGGAGGAAGAGTAGAGAGGCCACAATCCAAGCTGCTTTAGGTCTAGTGTGAAGTTTCCACAGTCAGTGATGGTTTGGGGAGCCATGTCATCTGCTGGTGTAGGTCCACTGTGTTTTATCAAGACCAAAGTTAGCGTGGCCGTCTACCAGGAAATTTTAGAGCATTTCAGGCTTCCCTCTGACGACAAGCTTTTTAGAGATGGAAATTTCCTTTTCCAGCAGGACTTGGCACCTGTCCACACTGAAAATAGTACCAATACCTGGTTTAATAACCACAGTATCACTGTGCTTGATTGGCCAGCAAACTTGCCTGACCTAACCCCCAGAGAAAATCTATGGAGCGAGACACACCAGATCCAACAATTTAGATGAGCTGAAGGCTGCTATCAAAGCAACCTGGGCTTCCATAACACCTCAGCAGTGCCTCAGGCTGATCGACTCCAAGCCATGCCGCATTGATGCAGTAATTCATGCAAAAGGAACCCCGACCAAGTATTGAGGCATTTACTGTACAAACTTTTCAGTAGGTGTCAACATTTTTGAGTTTAAAATCATTTTTTCAGTTGGTCTTATATAATAGTCTAATTTTATGACCTTATGACTTTTGGGTTTTCATTGGCTGTAAGCCATAATCATCAACATTAATAAAAATAAACACTTGAAATAGATCACTCTGTTTGTAATGACTCTATATAATATATGCGTTTCCCTTTTTGTATTGAATTACTGAAATAAATTTACTTTTTGATGATATTATTCTTATTTATTGAGATGCACTTGAATGTGTATTTTTTATTAATTTTTAAGGTGGTAAAATGGGAGTAATTAACACTTTCTATTGTTTTTATATATTTTTTTTCATATTTCTTTTTAAGACATTTTATTTCTACTTTTTTACTGTAGTTAGTAGTCCTCTTAAGGCACTTGAACCTGCAATAGTCTGATCCCTTCTTCTATATAGGGCAATACAACAGCATTGCTGTATGTAGAATAAATCACAGTCTCCTATGAACACCGGCCAGGGGATGGCTTTCTTAGGAGTACTGAGATGCTGAGATGACACACAGAAAGGTCCTCAGCTGACCCCTGTCTTTTATGACAACACATCGTCCCAGGAACACCAATGAGAAGACAGAAAAGTGCACCACTCTACCAGTGCATTGTCAGAGATAGTCAGCTGCATTAAATAGGTTAATAACCAAGAGCAAAGTGCCGCTCCTCCCGATACTGTTACAGGGACATGACTGCTGATTAAAAATACGGGCTTGACGTGCAGGCCCACATGAAAGGCAGGGAGATTGACCCAAAATATACATAGCACATCATGGGTCGTTAAAGAAGTTGTCCAGTTACCAAAACTGATTTTTTTTCTCATATATCTTGCTAATTTGTGCCTCTCCACACATCTATTATGTTATTTCAGCAATATTACCTTTTATCGTGCTCTAGCAGCACATCCTCATTTCTGGCTCCAGCTCTGATGGGGTTAATCTCTCCTGACTTCCTGGGTTCAGTTTCTACATCTCCCATAATTCTTTGCAGCTGTAGGACTGTATCTAACATACCCACTCAGCTCTCCACTCCAAGACTCCTTCCTGCCTTCTTCACTGTGTGGAAGCACTGAGAGAAATCACAACAGAGACAGCAGAAGCTCCCAGCTCTGCAAAACCAGGGGAAGAAAGCGTCTATCTTCTGCTTGTTCTAATTTAGTTTATAGTGTGTGTACACTGTGTGCAGAATTATTAGGCAAATGAGTATTTTGATCACATGATACTTTTTATACATGTTGTCCTACTCCAAGCTGTATAGGCTTGGTAGCCAACTACCAATTAAGTAAATCAGGTGATGTGCATCTCTGTAATGAGGAGGGGTGGGGTGTAATGATATCAACATAAATATAAGGTGTGCTTAATTATTAGGCAACTTCCTTTCCTTTGGAAAAATGGGTCAGAAGAGAGATTTGACAGGCTATGAAAACTCCAAAATTGTGAGATGTCTTGCAGAGGGATGCAGCAGTCTTGAAATTTCCAAACTTTTGAAGCGTGATCCCCGAACAATCAAGCGTTTCATGGCAAATAGCCAACAGGGTCGCAAGAAGCGTGTTGGGTAAAAAAAAGCGCAAAATAACTACCCATGAATTGAAGAAAATCAAGCGTGAAGCTGCCAAGATGCCATTTGCCACCAGTTTGGCCATATTTGAGAGCTGCAACGTTACTGGAGTATCAAAATGCACAAGGTGTGCCATACTCAGGGACATGGCTAAGGTTAGGAAGGCTGAAAAATGACCACCTTTGAACATGAAACATAAGATAAAATGTCAAGCCTGGGCCAAGAAGTATCTTAAGACTGCTTTTTCAAAGGTTTTATGGACTGATGAAATGAGAGTGACTCTTGATGGCCCAGATGGATGGGCCAGAGAGCTCTACTCCAACTCAGACACCAGTAAGGTGAAGGTGGGGTACCAGTATGGGCTGATATCATCAAAGATGAACTTGTGGGACATTTTCGGGTTGAGGATGGAATGAAGCTCAACTCCCAGACCTACTGCCAGTTTCTGGAAGACAACGTCTTCAAGCAGTGGTACAGGAAGAAGTCAGTATTGTTCAAGAAAAACATGATTTTCATGCAGGACAATGCTCCATCACATGCATCCAACTACTCTACAGCGTGGCTGGCCAGTAAAGGTCTAAAAGATGAAAAAATAATGACATGGCCCCCTCGTTCACCTGATCTGAACCCCATTGAGAACTTGTGGTCCCTTATAAAATGTGAGATCTACAGGGAGGGAAAACGGTACACCTCTCGTAACAGTGTCTGGGAGGCTGTGGTGGCTGCTGCACGCAATGTTGATCGTAAACAGATCAAGCAACTGACAGAATCTATGGATGGTAGGCTGTTGAGTGTCATCATAAAGAAAGGTGGCTATATTGGTCACTAATTTTTTGGGGGTTTTGTTTTTGCATGTCAGAAATGTTTATTTCTAAATTTTACCTTGTAAAAATAAACAAGTGAGATGGGAATATATTTGGTTGTTATTAAGTTGCCTAATAATTATGCACAGTAATAGTTACCTGCACAAACAGATATCCTCCTAGGATAGCCAAATCTAAAAAAAACCCACTCCAACTTCCAAAAATATTAAGCTTTGATATGTATGAGTCACTTGGGTTGATTAAGAACATAGTTGTTGATCAATAATAAAAAAAATCCTCTAAAATACAACTTGCCTAATAATGCTGCATTTGTGTGTGTGTGTGTGTGTGTGTGTGTGTGTGTGTGTGTACAGAACTTATAATTAGGCAACTTTCACACAGTTTTTTGGCATCAGGCACAATCCGATGTAAGAACTGATGCAATGGATCAGGCGAAAAAACGGATCCGTTGCATTAGTTTTTTCCATCAGTTCCTTCAGTTTTTGGATGGATCCGTTGTGCTACTGAGCATGCGCTGTAGAAAAAAATGGAATCAGTCGCTGTAATGTGTTGTATGCCGCATCACGACGGATCCGGCGCCCATAGGTTTTCATTGTACATGACGCCGGTCAGCGTGGTCCTTTTTTTGCCGCTGCCAAAAAACATTGCATGCTGCGTCCTTTCCGGCAGCTGGACACATAAATTTCACCGGATCCGTGCACAACGGATGCAACGCAAGGGCATCGGGTACAATCCAGCGCTAACACAATTCAATGCGGGAAAAAAACGGATCCAGCTTTATCCGTTTTTTGCTGGATTTTGCCTGATGGCAAAAAACTGATGTATGAAAGCAGCCTTAGCTGGCGCAACATGTGAAAAAAATAAATAATTGGGGGGAAAAAATGATGGGGTCATGAGATTGCTTTTTCCCCTCTTGCTTAGTCTCTGTGTGTCGTCCGTATCATGTGTGTGGCATGCATTTTGTAGGCTACTTTCACATCAGCATTTTTTTGCCTGTAGGCAAAAAAACGCAAACCGCATATGACCGGATCCTGTGGATTAAATGTGCAAAGCATGCAACCACAATTGTTATTTTACCGGATCCTGGATGCAGCAGGACACAGAATTTATCGTCCGGCACTGGAGCCAGCTTATCGGGAGTCAGCTGACTCCTGACCTCACAACCTGCACACGCTGCGATGGATGCAGGTTAACAGCAGTCACTGCCTGCTGCCGATCACGTGTGACGGTGTGCGGGCTATGGGGTCAGGAGTTCAGCTGAGTTCAGATCAGCTGACTCCAGTGTCGGCCGATTACTTATTCTGTGTCCCGCTGCATCCATCGCAGCGTGTGCGGGCAGGAGTTCAGCTGAGTTCAGATCAGCTGACTCCAGTGTTGGACTGAACTCAGCTGACCTCACAGTCCACACACGCTGGAGTCATCTGATTACTTGTTCTGCTGGCTGTGTAATCAGGAGTAGGGATGAATTAGCAGCAAAATGCTCGGGTGCTCGATGGGCGAAGCCCATGTCCATTTCTTCTTTTAAAAATTCATTAAAAATAAAAAAAACCAAACACATAACCCTAAAGGCTGCTTTACGTGTGTCGATTTCTCGTGCCTTCGCATTTGCAATCGCACCCACCCCCATCGTTTGTGCGGCACGGGCAATTTCTTGCCCGTGTCGCACAATGTTGTAACCCCCCATCATACATACCTTCCAAACGACCTCACCGTCGGCGGCGAACATCCACTTCCTGAAGGGGGAGGGACGTTCGGCGTCACAGCGACGTCACATGGCAGTCGGCCAATAGAAGCGGAGGGGCGGAGATGAGCGGGACGTAACATCCCGCCCACCTCTTTCCTTCCGCATTGCCGGCTGGACGCAGGTAAGCTGCAGTTCATCGTCCCCGGGGTGTCACACGGAGCGATGTGTGCTGCCTCGGGAACAATGAACAACCGGACTTTCGATTTTTTGAAAATGAGCAACGTGTCAACGATGAACGAGAAGGTGAATATTTCTGCTCGTTCACCGTCGCACATAGCTGTCACACGCTACGATATCACTAACGATGCCGGATGTGCATCATTTACGACGTGAACCCGCCGACATCTCGTTAGATATATCGTAGCGTGTAAAGCCCGCTTAACCCTAGCGTTAAGGGTAAAAAAAAAATGTGTGGGCTCCCGCTGCATTTTCTATTGCTATGGGTAGCCCAAGCAGCTACTGGCTGCTAACCCCCACTGCTTGGTGTTACCTTCACTGGCAATGGAAAAACCAGGGAAGACCTTTTTAAGTTTTTTGCCTAAAAACGAAAAAAAAAAAAAAAATGACGTGGGCTTCGCCATATTTTTTGTATGCTAGCCAAGTACAGCAGACAGGTACAGGCTGCCCCCAGCTGCCTATTTGTACCCGGCTGGGAATAAAAAATATAGAGAAGCCTTTTTTTTTTAATTATTTCATGAAATAATTAAAAAAAAAAGGTGGGCTTCGCCCATAATTTGTGTCCAGCCAGGTACAACCAGGAAGCTGGGGATTGGAATCCGCAGCGCAGGGTGGCCAAACCTTTCTGCCCCCCCCACCCCCCCGCTGCGAATTGCAGTCCACAGCCGCCCCAGAAAATGGCGCTTTCATCGAAGCGCCATCTTCTGGCGCTGTATCCAACTTTTCCAATGGCCCTGGTGCCAGGTGGCATTCTGCGTAATAAGGGGTTAATACCAGCATTGTTTTACCAGCTGGTATAAAGCCCGAGATTCTTAATGTCAGGCCAAGTTTGACCCGGCCATTAAGAATCTCCAATAAAGGGTTAAAAAAAGACATCACACAGAGAAAAAATGCTTTATTAGAAATAAATACACAGACACATTAGGAACTCCATCTTTATTACTCCCTCTCACCCCTCCACGATAGAGAAATTTCTGTACTGACCATGCCAGGAGAGAGAGAGGGAAAAGAGAGAGAGAGTGAGAGGGAAGAGGGAGAGGGAAGAGAGAGAGAGGGAAGAGAGAGAGGGAGGGAAGAGAGAGAGAGGGAAGAGAGAGGGAGGGAAGAGAGAGAGGGAAGAGAGAGAGAGGGAAGAGAGGTGCTCTGTCACATGCTGTGCTGCATGTCACCAACTTGCTCTACTCTGTGACTTGTTGTGCAGGTGACAGAGTGGAGACAGTTAGTCCCATGCAGCACAAGTCACAGTGTGCAGTAACTTAGTCCCATGCAGCATGATAGGTGACAAAGCAGAGCAAGTTGGTGACATGCTCTGCTCTGACACATAGTGTGCTACATGTCACCAACTTGTCAGTCTCTTTCTGCGTCTGGTCACCTGTGCTGCTGGTGGGTACAAGATCACACTGTCTGACACCACACGCTCTCCTGCCAGCTGAGCAGAGCGGGTGGCTGGATAGTGAGATCAGATACTTACATGACAGGGGGGTTTCAGCTGAAGAAACCCCCCCTGTACTCCATACTAGCGCCCTGTACCTCACAAATCTGCCAGATGCTAAGCGCTCTTCACCGCTCCACACTGGCGCCCTCCGGATCTTCCCCTCGATGCTGGGCTGTGACGTGCGGTAGTCACCACCCACAGCCCAGTCAATCAGTGTGAGTGGCGCTGACAAAACCCTGATGTCACATCAAGTCTGAGAGCCCGGAACTTGACGTGATGTCAGAGGATACTAGCGGCCACAGCACCAGGGTGTCATATGACCGGCCATTGAGCGAGGAGAATACCACCACTCAGTGCCAGAACTTGAAACAGAGGCCAATTAAGAAGAGACCTAAAATTATAACTTAGACGCAAAGAAAAAATACAAAAAATGGGTGATCCACCCCTTTAAGGAGTTAAACAAATATGGCTGAAATCATGCAAAGAGTTTTTTAAACAGTGTCTTGAAAAAGTACTTTTCCACATTTTTTCATCTTACAACCAAAAATCCTATATGTATTTTATTAGGATTTATGAGCTATACCAACATGAAAGTAGAAAGTGTTTGTGAAGTGTAAAGTAATTAATACATTGCTTTCTAAATTGTTTGAAAATATAAATCGCAAAATTGTGACGTACATTTGTATCAGCCCCCCTGAGTCAATACTTTGTAGGACCACCTTTTGCTGCAATTAATGCTGCAAGTCTTTTCTAGAAGCTGATTTTTGTTTTTTACCTTTCTGCTTTACAAAATAATTCTAGCTCTGTGAGATTGAATGGAGATCATCGGTGAACAGCAATGTTCAAGTCTTACCACAGATTTTCAATGGGATTTAAGTCTAGACTTTGGCTTGACCATTCTGACACATGAATATGCTCTGATCTAAATCATTCTATTGTATGTCTGGCAGTATGTTTAAGGCCGTTGTCCTGCTGAAAGGTGAACCTACACCCCAGTCTTTTCCAGCTTATTACAGGTTAATTTGAATGATTACCATGTATTTAGATCCACACATCTTCCCATCAACTCTTGACCAGCTTCCCTATCCACGCTGAAGACATTTTTTCCCACAGCTGATGCTGTCACCACCATGTTTGACAGTGGGGATGGTGTTTTCAGGGTCATATGCAGAGATCGTTTTTTCTGCCAGACATAGCATTTTGCATTTATTTAGCCCAAAAAGTTCTACTTTGGTGTCATCTGTCCAGGACACCTTTTTCCACATGATGTTCATAATGCTGTTTGATACCTAATGTTCTCAAACAAAACTATGAGGCCTTCACAAAACAGCTTTAAATATACTGGAAAATTAAAGGCTAGTGGCAGACATGATCCTAACCAAAAAACTATCTTTGTGGTGCCTGTTTTCTCTCAATAGTTACATAGGTTTGTTTCATAAACTGTTTTAAGCTATGTTATTACAGAGTACTTTGAGGTATTCAAAAATGGATTTTCAAGCAAAAACAATTTTAGCTCTAACAAGTTTTCAAAAGACCTTGTGTGAGCACAGGCTACCTACTACAACTACAATGCAAGTTTTTATTTGTATTCCATAAGTGAAATTAAAATATAAGAATCACTTCCACTAAGTGAATGAATGAATGAATGAATGAATGAATTGATTAATTAATTGAATAAACAATACACATATTAGGTAACACTTAAACTTACCTATGTAAATTCTCTGCATCTTCAATGGTTTCTGGGAGAGCACGGCCTTTGGTTTCAGGCAGGAACAACACCAATATCCCAGAAATTATTCCTATAACAGCTGTGTATCAAAATGACAAAAAGCAGATAAATTAAAAGACTCAGATAGAAAGACTATTCATTTAGGAGACCACCTGTACATTGTAGAAAGCGAGGGTTACACGGACATTTTGGACGCAACACCTGTTGTGTGCCCAAAGTTCACGAGGTGGCACTGCTACATGAGAACACAAGACAAGTGAATGGAGTAAAGGCCCCGTTACACGCAGCGATATCGCTAGCGAGCGCACCCGCCCCCGTCGTTTGTGCGTCACAGGCAAATTGCTGCCCATGGTGCACAATATCTTTCGGAGCAGTCATACGGACTTACCTGCCTAGCGACGTCGCTGTGGCCGGCGAACCGCTTCCTTTCTAAGGGGGCTGTTCGTGCAGCGTCACTAAGCGGCCGCCCAATAGAAGCGGAGGGGCGGAGATGAGCGGCAGTAATATCCCACCCACCTCCTTCCTTCCTCATAGCCGGCGGCCACAGGTAAGCTGTAGTTCGTCGTTCCCGAGGTGTCACACATAGCAATGTGTGCTGCCACGGGAACGACTAACAACCTGCGTCCTCAACAATCAACGATTTTTTGAAAATGAACGACGTGTCATTGGTGTCACACGCAACGACGTCGCTAACGATGCCATATGTGTGTCAGGGAATCTGTGACCCTGGCGATATATCGTTAGATTTAGATTTAGATTTACCTTTAGATTGCGATGACAAGTTTCCTACCACTGCAATAAGCAAGTTTCAAAAAGTCCAACCACAGTGGATTTTTGTGTCTTTATTGAGGCAGTTGTAGAAACCATAGGGGTCACAATGTGGCCCCATTCACTTTAATTTGTGATGTAGCAGTGAGACCTAATGAACTTTAGTCACATGACAGTTATTAAGCAAAAGTTGCCATGTAATCCCAACCTAAAGGAAGTCTGTCACCTCGATTTTACTCTCTAAAGCTGCAGTACATTTTATTACATTATGTATAAACAACACACCAGGCCTGTTTTCTGTTTCTAAAATGTTTCCTGTATATCCCAATTTTCACTGTCATGAACAAATCTAATATATAAAGCTGAATGTGTGTGTGTGTGTGTGTGTGTGTGTGTGTGTGTGTGTGTATATGTATGTATGTCCGGGATTGGCATCTGCATCGTCGTAGCTACAGCCACAAAATTTTGCACACTCACACGTCTGGACCCCGAGAGCATCATAGGCTATGTTGTGAGGCGAAATTTTAACCCTGCGTGTTCCAATTTACCAATCAATTTTGCCCCTATCTACATAATGGGGAAAAAGTGAAATGAAAAGTGTATCCGCACCGTCGCATTTACAATCACAAAATTTTGCACACTCACACGTCTGGACCCCGAGAGCATCATAGACTATGTTGTGAGGCGAAATTTTAACCCAGCGTGTTCCAATTTACCAATCAATTTTGCCCCTATCTACATAATGGGGAAAAAGTGAAACGAAAAGTGTATCCGCACCGTCGCATTTACAATCACAAAATTTTGCACAGACACCTCATGTGACCCAGGGAACGTCATAGACTATGTTTTGACAGGAAAATTTAACCCCGCGCTTTACAGTTACTGTCCAAAAAAATATGCCTTTATTAAAGCAAATGGAGCCTGGAACTACAGGTTATTATTAGTAGGAGCTGTGAGTGGTTGCTATAGGAACAAAAGACATTCATAGTATAAGAAGCTTATATGTGAGGTAAAAAGATGTTGGTGGGGAGACGGATAGAGAGAGACAGACAGAGACAGACAGGGAAAGAGACAGAGAGATAGAGACAGACAGGGAAAGAGACAGACAGAGACAAATGGTGAAAGAGACAGACAGAGACAGACGGTGAAAAAAAGAGACAGACCTGGAAAGAGACAGACCTGGAAAGAGAAAGATGGGGAAAGAGACAGACAGACATGCAGACAGGGACAGAGACAGGCAGACAGGGAAGGAGGAGACAGCCAGAGAGACAGACAAAGATAGATGGGGAAGACACAGACCTTGATAAAAACAGACGGGGAAAGAGTCAGAGAAATAGAGACAGACAAAGACAGGCAGACAGGGAAAGAGACAGACAGGAAAAGACAGACAAAGAGACGGGGAGACAGACGGGGAAAGAGACAGACCTGGGAAAGAGACAGCCGTGGGAAGAGACAGATGGGGAAAGAAACAGAGATAGAGATAGACAAAGAAAGAGACAGAGACAGGCAGACCTGGAAAGAGACAGACGGGGAAAGAGACAGACAGAGACAGGCAGGGAAAGAGACAGATCTGGAAGGAGATAGACGGAGCACATTACTTGGCCAATTTAGTTAAATCTGTGTGGAATATCTGTGGTGTTGAAATATATGTTGTGAAATGCTTCTATTAGCTTTGTTTTTGCCTTTTAATAATTACATTTCTATCTAATTGTTTTGTGGTTTTTGTGTGCAGAATAAATTTTTGTTAATACATTCTATTTTGCTAACAGCAGTTATTAACCTGGACGAAGCCGGGTAGTACACCTAGTTATGCATATAAGCCATTGAATGCCATAATGTTGTTTGTAAACAATTGACAGGTTATCTAGCCCAACGCAGCCACCAAATCATGTGTTTACTTCTGTTAGCAGGTTTTTCCTTGTAATATGAAGATAGCAGGACATAGAGGCCCCCTGTGTGGCCCTGGTAATAGAAGGACACTGAGTGATCAGTTATGGGTGAGTGGAATTGGTCGCGTATTTAGACATGTACGTGATTTTCTACTGATGCATATGGGTTATAATCATTATAGAGTTGACTCATAGTTCCATTTTGTCTGGCACCATCATTAATAATGTTTTGTATATTCCCTTGCACTATTTTTTGTATATTTTCCTTGCACCCTTTTACTGCAATAAAATGTATCTGTCTCAATATACCAGGGACACGTGGGGTTCTTTCCCCTTCTTGCACTGTACCCCATCATTTGTTATGTATGTATGTAATTCTATGTATCCTGGAACACGGTTTAGAATAAAATAATAAATTGCATATATCCTGTTCATTGGGTATTATGTTTAATTTTGGCAAAATTCAAAGACTCCTTTCATTTTGGGTATTTAAAATAAATAAATCTAGTTTGGAACTAAACTTGAACCCGAACATCTGCCCAGACACTGAACCCCATGTAAGTCGTATACAGGGATCCAAACATTGTGCTGCAAATTGGTGGTAGAAAGGGCTAGGGCGATTAGAGCAGGACTGTCATACTTACTGAGTCTCAAGCACGGCTGTCACACTACTTCTGAGTCCACTCATTAACTCTCCTACATACTCACTGCTTCCCCCATCCAGTGTCAGTGATTGATTGCAGCCAGACCGCACCCCCACCCTGTGTGACAGCGTCTGTGATAGGTTGGAATCACACATTCTGTCTGCATCCTTATAGCGGTGTACAAATAAATAAAAATTGGTGTAGGGTCCCCCATATATTTTGATACTTAGCATAGATAAAGCATACAACTAGATGCTGCAGCCCCCAGTCGTGTGCTTATCTTGACTGTTTATCAAAATATGGGTGACCCTATGTGGCTTTTTTAAAAATTATTTAAATAAATAATTTTAAAAAATGGCGTGCGGTGTTGATACCCAGCCAAGATAAAGCCTACAGCTGGGGGCTGGTATTCTCAGGCTGGGGAGACCCATGGCTATTGGGCTCCCCAGTCTAAAAATAGCAGCCGCCCATTATATGCAGCATTCTTGACACTTTACCCGGCTCATCCCAATTGCCATGGTGCGGTGGAAATTGAGGTAATATAAGGGGTTAATGACAGCTCACAGCGGCCACTAAGACCTAGATTAGTAATGGAGAGGGTCTATCAGACCCCCATCACTATTCCTGTAGGTGAAAAGAATTAAACACAAACACTCAATGAATCCTTTTATTTGCAATAAAATACAAAAAAACCCACCCTCTTTCTCGACTTTATTAAATCACCAAAAACCAAAGTGCTACATAATCCACACGAGGTCCTACGACGATCCTGACTCTGCTACATACTGAAGTCACAGCGCACGGGCACATTACAGAACATAACCGCCCACTGTGGCTTCAGGCAGGCACTGACTGAGCCACAGTTGTGAATGGTGACGTCACTGAGTTTATGTGCGGTCACAGCTGGAGGTTCCCATGGTACCCCACATGTGACTGCAGGTAAACTCACCTCAGGTGAACTGATTGAACTCAGTGACCTCACTTCAGGTGAACTGAATTCAATCAGACTTGTGTCTTCTGGCAGAATACTGCATTTTTTTGGCAAGAGATGCAGATTTGGTGCTGAAATTTATTCACCAAATTCCAGCACCTAATCTTCATCTTCTGGCAAAAAAAGCATCAAAATGAGATGTGATTTTGATGCGGTATTGATGCGACTTTTTTGCCAGGAGATGAAGATTTGGTGCAGAAATATGGTGTATAAATTTCAGCACCAAATCTGTATCTCTTGGCAGAAAACTGTACAAAAACGGTTTTGATGCTATTTTGGTGCGGTTTTCTGCCAGGGGTTACAAATTTAATTAATTTCTTTTTGCACCACTATAAGGATGCAGACAGTGTGTGTGATTCCAACCAATCACAGATGCTGTCACACAGGGTAGGGGCGGTCTGACTTCAAACAATCACAGACGCTAGGTCTGATGGTGGGCAGGGGAAGCAGTAAATATGTATGAGAGGTAATGAGTGGATCTGAAAACAGTGTTACAGCCATGGGGAAGGTCAGTAAGTATAACAGTCCTACTTTATTCTTTCTTTTCTTTTCCTTTTTTTAAATTTCTATCATCATCCTGGAGGCTGAACCTGAACAGTTACATGGATTTCCTTGAGAAGTCCTTGTTTTCGGTCCGTGTGTGGCGCCCCTAAGGCTCTGGTCGCCACAGGGTACTGCACCTCAATTAAGGTGCAGTATCCATCTCAGGAAAGGGGGGTTTAATCACTGTTGTTCCACACTTTACATACAGCTTAGAAGCCTTCACACAGGTTGGGATGGCTCAGGGTAGGCAGGAGGGTTGCCATCACGATGCATGGGACTTCCCCGGTCACCGAAGCCAGCCACCTGGGAGGCGAGTTCCACTGGGGGTAGAAGGAGGCGCAACACACTCACACAACTCAGACAAATCGGGACCATCATTCTGAAAAGACACCTCTGGAGCTCTTGGACTTTTCTAGGCCCGGGGCTTGGAGTGGGAGCTCAGCCAGGGTACCTAACTGCTGAGGGGGACATCCTAGGAATAGAACACTCTCTCTATTTTTCTCTCTTCAAACACCGGTGGTGGCCCCTTACTTGCTTGGGATTGACCGGAGCCCACGATGGCAGAGAACAGCACCTGGGTGCAGCTCTAAATCAGTGAATAAAAGAACCTGTACCCGCAGTTGGCGACTCCGACTCTGTTTAGCTACACTGTGATTGCGCGCTTCTAAGGGACTACCATTTGCCCGTCATCTACCCGGGGCCCGCTCTGCCTGTGTGAAGCGACACCATCCTGGTTGCCATAACACCTTCCCTGGAGAGGAATTCTGCAGCAGCAGCTAATCCCTGGCCGCATACCACAGGTGGCGTCACGACAAACTTTCCCAACCATCCCACTTTCCCTTCATTTTCTGTACGCCTCGGGACAACGGAACCAGGCAAGGCCACCCGTGACATCGCCTGACCCGACCCGCAACGGCCCGGCAACGAGTAGGTTATTCACCTGCCCCGTGGGGCGCTACATGTGCATGGTATGGACCCCAAACTTAACAGCTCGAGTGTGCCCCTCGCTAGTGGTAATGTAGCAGTAGTGAACTAGACTTTGGGGACGGCCTTGAGGAGACGGTGCATTTGGCCAGACCAGTGGTGCATTTAGGAGGGTAGTAGCTCCCCTATATTAGTTTTATTAAACAATGGAGTAACCCCTATTGTCATGCTCTTCATCTGAAATGTTCACAAGTATTGTGCCACAATCCAGAACCAGTATGCATGGGCCTTTGTATTACACAGAAGAAAACTACTATGTGTAATACCTGCCACCCTTTGTACGTAAGTTTATTCCTCAGTAAAAAATGACTGTTTGTGTAAACTTGTCTGGCTTCCTCATCTTGGGGATAAAGGGATCTGACACCACACAGAGAATGGCATTGCTGAACTTGAAGGTGTCCACAGCACCAACAGACCACAAACACACATCCAGGACCCCCATTTTTTTTGTGGCATGCTGGAACATGGAAAGCAAGTACCTCGCCCTTGGCTACCGCCTCATGCCACAGTACATTGTTTACTTATAATGAATATTTTATTACCTGTAATTAACATTGCTGGAGTACATGAGTCCAACCATACCCACTGTTCCTCTGATCAGTACATCTCTGTCAATATAAATGTACATGCAGAGCCTGGTGTCGTCAGGTTAACTTTCTCAGCTGCATGGCTAAACCTAAAAGTTCTGATTGTGTGCCAACTGCTGCGCCCAGTAAACTAAGTAAACTAAGTAGTACATCATTGGATTCAGTGTCTCTTTGCATACATTATACTGTTGTCAGATGAAGTAGCAAAAACCTGCTAACAGATTCCTTTTAATCTCTTGAGTTTCAAGGCAGCTTCGTAATGACAAGCACGAAGGTCTTCAATAGACTTCGGCTGTCATAGCTATCCAACAACGATTCGCTATCATGTCATGGGCAAGCCGATGGGTGCATAGAATAATGTGCCCTTATGCTGGTATGCTGTTAACCCCTTTACGACCAAGAACGTACCGGTACGTCCTTGGTCATGGATTATCACCGCCGGTTCCTGCTGTGAGCTGGCGGTGATCTCTTCACATGTCTGCTGATTCAAATCAGCAGACATCTGTGGCTAACAGGTGCGGATGGTTCCGCGATCTACCTGCGCCTGCTTGACACTTAGATTGTGCTGTCAAAATGTTACACCACAATTTAAATTGAAGGCCCCGTAACGTGATCATGGGGAGTCGACGGTGCCATGGTAACAACAAGACATATGATGACGCCTGTCGCTATCATGATGTATTTCCTGTTAGAGCTGACAGAGCGCCGGCTCACACAGGAACAATGCATTTCTGTTGATCAAAGCTGTGCAGCTCTGATCAACAGAAATGAAGACGCGATCAGACTGATGATCCTTAAAGTCCCGTGGGAGACTAATGAAATAAGTAAAAAATGTAAAAAAAAGTTTTTATACAGTCATGGCCAAAAGTTTTGAGAATGCTACAAATATTAATTTTTACAAAGTCTACTACTTAAGTTTTTCTAATGGCAATTTGCATATACTCCAGAATGTCATAAAGAGGGATCAGCTTAACAGCAATTACTTGCAAAGTCAATATTGGCTAAGAAAATGAACTTTAACCCCCAAAACACATTTCAACATCATTGCATTCCTGCCTTAAAAGGAGCAGCTAACATTGTTTTAGTGATTATTCCATTAACACAGGTGTGGGTGTTGATGAGGACAGGGCTGGCGATCAATCAGTCATGATTAAGTAAGAATGACACCACTGGACACTTTAAAAGGAGGCTGGTGCTTGGTATCATTGTTTCTCTTCAGTTAACCATGGTTATCTCTAAAGAAACACGTGCAGCCATCATTGCTCTGCACAAAAATGGCCTAACAGGGAAGAGTATTGCAGCTACAAAGATTGCACCTCAGTCAACAATCTATCGCATCATCAAGAACTTCAAGGAGAGAGCTTCCATTGTTGCCAAAAAGGCTCCAGGGCACCCAAGAAGGACCAGCAAACGCCAGGACCATATCTTAAAACTGTTTTAGCTGCGGGATCGGACTACCAGCAGTGCCGAGCTAGCTCACCAATGGCAGCAGGCTGGTGTGAGTGCTTCTGCATGCACTGTGAGGCGGAGACTGCTTGAGCAAGGCCTGGTTTCAAGGAGGGCAGCAAAGAAGCCACTTCTCTTCAGAGAAAACATCAGGGACCGACTGATATTCTGCAAAAGGTACAGGGAGTGGACTGCTGAGGACTGGGGTAAAGTCATTTTCTCAGATGAATCCCCTTTTCGATTGTTTGGGACATCTGGAAAACAGCTTATTAGGAGAAGAAGAGGTGAGCGCTACCACCAGTCTTGTCTCATGCCAACTGTTAAGCATCCTGAAACGATTCATGTGTGGGGTTGCTTCTCAGCCAAGGGAATCGGCTCACTCACAGTCTTGCCTAAAAACACAGCCATGAATAAAGAATGGTACCAGAATGTCCTCCAATAGCAACTTCTCCCAACTGTCCAAGAGCAGTTTGGCGCCCAACAATGCCTTTTCCAGCATGATGGAGCACCTTGCCATAAAGTAAAGGTGATCACTAAATGGCTCATGGAACAAAACATAGAGATTTTGGGTCCATGGCCTGGAAACTCCCCAGATCTTAATCCCATTGAGAACTTGTGGGAATCATCAAGAGACGGGTGGACAAACAAAAACCAACAAATTCTGGCAAAATGCAAGCATTGCTTATGCAAGAATGGACAGCTATCAGTCAAGATTTGATCCAGAAGTTGATTGAGAGCATGCCAGGGAGAATTGCAGAGGTCCTGAAGAAGATGTGTCAACACTGCAAATATTGACTTGCTGCATTAACTCATTCTAACTGTCAATATACCCTTTTGGTACTCATAATATGATTGGAATTATATTTCTGTATGTGATGTAAACATCAGACAAACACAATTAAAAACCAGAGGGCAACAGATCATGTGAAAATATAATTTTGGTGTCATTCTCAAAACTTTTGGCCATGACTGTACATTTGAAAAAATAAAACCTAAAAGTTTAAATCACACCCCCCATTGAAAATAAAACAGTTAAAAAATATACACATATTTGGTATTGCTGCATTCAGAAATGCCCAATCAAAATATAAAATCAATTAGTTTGATTGGTACACGGCGTGGCAGAAAAAAAAATCCAAACACCAAAGTTATGCTTTTTGGTCACCGCAAAAAATATTAAAAATGCAATAACAAGCAATCAAAAAGTAGCATCTGCACAAAAATGGTATCCTTAGAAATGCCAGCTCAAGAATCAAAAATAAGCCATCACTGAGCCCCTGATCCCAAAAACTGGCGCAAAAAAACTCCATTTTTTTTTTTTTACAAATGTCTGAATTTTTTTTAACCCCTTAGATAAAAGTAAAAGTATACATGTTTGGTATCTCCGAACTTGTACCGACCTCAGGCATCACACTGACACATTAGGTGTACCATATAGGGAACACAGTTAATAACATTTCCCCAAAACAATTGCGCAATCGCACTTTTTTGCAATTTCACCTCACTTGGAATTTTTTTTTCCATTTTCCAATACACTACATGGTAAAACTAATGGCTTCATTCAAAAGTACAACTCCTGCAAAAAATAAGCTTTCATATGGCAAGATTGACGGAAAAATAAAAATGGCCCAGCTCTCGTAAGAAGGGGAGCCAAAAACGAAAACGAAAAACAGAAAGTCACCGGGGTAAAAGGGTTAATGCCGATATTAGAATTTGAAAGCGGCATTAAACATGTGCGAAGCCTCATTGCTACTCCAACTATTAGATGCTATAGCACAAAGCCATTACCTGCCAAGTATGGGGCGAGCTCACACCGTCATTCTACTAGATATGGTACACCTGCTTCAGTCTTGCGCCGTATGTGTACAGTGGATGTTAAAGGAGCTGTGGTATCACTTGAGGCAGCAGAAACACCAGACTTATCTCCAGAGTTGAATGCTCAGTGGACTTATCTATATTTATTAACCTACAATGCAGGAAATGTTTGCATACACATTGCTGAGGTACTGGAGCACTTCATTTAAAATATTAGGAACATAGGGGCATTATTTTAAAGTAACATTTGGTTTTATATTTAGAATGAATTTACAGATTCCATTTAACTGCTGAAATGCCCTTTTTAGTTGTGGGTTACTTACCAAATACTATTAGTGGTAATTCTTTCCAAATATTTGCCAGTCTGTAAACAAGGAATGGTGTGATGGTTCCACCAAGATCACAAAAGGATGAGCAGACCATTATGCCCAGGTTCCTGAAAATGTTACATAGATAAATAAGCTAGGTGACAATAGTTGTAGAGAAAAAATGGGAAAAAAAGTTATGTATGTTGCTTAAATTTACAAAGTTTGGACTATTTTGCAAATGAAGTGTACAGTTAAGTTCCCAAAGCAAGAATCTGTTACATCTTTAATATGATGCCCCTTTAATTGGGGCATCATATTGTTTATAGGAAGCTGTGGGCCCCATTATACTGTTTAAAGGGATCTGTGCAGGATATCATGGTGTGTTAGGAGATATGAGCCTATTATACTGTTTATAGGAAAACTGTTGAACCATCATACTGTGTATAGAAATCTGTGGGTCCATCATTCTGTATATAGGGAAGCTGTGGGCCCTTCATACTTTCAATAGAGGACCTGTGGAAGCACCTTACTGTGACTGGGAAAGCTATGGGACATCACACTTTGTATAGGGGAGCTGTGGGGCCATCATATTGTGCATAAGGGATCTCTACATAGGGGCACTCAAGGGAAATTATCACTGTACTTGGGGTTGACTCAAGGAACATTATTATGGTAAATGGAGGGACTCCAGGGACATTATTAAATGTTAACTGGGTACATAACAAATTGTTATAGAAGCATTCCAGGTATTGTGCCAAAGGTGCATACATGGCACATTATTACTTTGTAGGGGTGAAATGTGTGCACTTCTTTCTAGTGCACTTACGCGGGACCTTAATCCCATCCCCCTAGCCTGTTTTCACCTTCCTGGCCAGGCTGCATTTTTCAACTCTGACCAGTGTCGTTTTAACTCTTGAATGCTTCATCAGTCATCATATCACAGTGATTCTGAGATTGTTTTTACAAGACAGATTGTAGTCATATTAGTGGTAAACTTGAGTTAATATGACTTGCTCTTACTTATGAAAACATTGGAAGTCTGACAAAAAAAGTTTACATTTTCGCAATTTTCAAACTTTGAACTTTTATGCTCTTAAACCACATAGATATATAACACAAAATTGTCAATAACTAACATTTACCATATATCTACTTTACATCAGCATAGTTTTTGAAATTTTTTTATAGTTAGAAAGTTAAAAGGGTTACAAATTTATCAGCAATTTTTCATTTTTCCAACAAAATTTACAAAACCATTATTTTAGGTATCACATACAAAATTGAAATAATGTTGAGTGGTCTCTGAGACAGATAATACCTAAAGGTGACAATATTTTACAAAGTGCAAGCCTCAAAGTGCTCAAAACCATTCAAGAAGATTATTAACCCTTTAGGTACTCAACAGGAACTATATCAATGTTCAAAAAAATGAACATTTTCATTTTACCACAAAAATGTTGCTTTAGTCCTCGATATTTTTTTATTTTCACAAGGGTAACAGGAGAAAATGAACCATACAATTTGTTGTACAATTTCTCCTGAATACACTGATAGCTCATATGTGGTGGAAAACCACTGTTTGGGTACACAGCAGGGCATGAGCAAAATGTGACTTTTGGAGTCCAAAATTGACTGGAATAGATAGCGCACGCCATGTTGTGTTTGCAGAGCCCTGTATGTGCCTAAACAGTAGAAACCTAGAGGAATGAAGAACACAGTGAACCCACAGGAGCTTCAAAGAATTTTATAACATTGAGCCATTAAAATAAAAATTACATTTTTCCCACAAAAATGTTGCTTCAGCCTAAATTTTTGTTTTCACAAGGGTAAAAGGAGAAAATGGACCCCAAAATGTGAGGCCGCGCTTATCTAGAAGGCATGTGATCACATCTATGCAAATCGCATGCTTGTGGTTACATGACCACCTGCTCCTGGTGCTGGAGAATCCTCACAGAGGGCAGAACCCTTGGCTGCATTCATTACTACATTTCCCATCACTCTTTGTGTTAGGCCGGCTTCTCACTTGTGATTTTCTCGCAGTAGTGCAATGCGAGAAATTCTCGCATTGCACTCGGACACATGTTAATCAATGAGGCAGCTCCCATCTGCTATTTCTTTCTCAGTCCAAATCGGACTGAGAAAAAAATCGCAGCATGCTGCGTTTTGGAGAGTTTCTCGCGCGAGTCTCTCCAATGCAACTCTATGGGAGCGGATAAATAAAAGGATGTCACACGGACCGGCACTCACACCATCCTAGTGACATTCGTTTTTCTAAATACATTTATCGCATGTTTCACAAAGCACTGGAAATGAGTGAGTTCTGACAATGTCGGTCTATCTCTGTCAGTCGGTCTCTCCCTCTCTGTCTCTATTCTTTCTCTGTCGGTTGGTCTGTCGATCGGTCTCTCTGTCTCTATCTCTCTCTCTGTCCATGTCGGTCTATCCCTCTCCCCCCCTCTCTCATTCTCACCGATCCACGATCACCGGCGCGGTGCTGCACGGCGTTCACATTGCTCCAGTGGCTTCTCCTCTTTTGAAAAAGCCGGCCGCTCATTATTCCATCTGGTATTCACTGCTTTTCCTGCCCACCGGTGCCTATGATTGGTTGCAGTCAGACACGCCCCCACGATGAGTGACAGCTGTCTCACTGCAACCAATCACAGCTGCCGGTGGGCGGGTCTATATCATGCAGAAAATAAATAAATAAATGATTTAAAAAAAACGGTGTGCGGTCCCCCCCCAATTTTAATACCAGCCAGGGTAAAGCCACACGGCTGAAGGCTAGTATTGTCAGGATGGGGAGCCCTACGCTATGGGGAGCCAACTACCCTAACAATATCAGCCAGCAGCCGCCCGGAATAGCCGCATTCATTAGATGCGACAGTCCTGGGACTGTACCCGGCCATCCCGAATTGCCCTGGTGCGGTGGCAATCGCGGTAATAAGGAGTTAATGGCAGCAGCCCATAGCTGCCACTAAGTCCAAGGTTAATCATGGCAGATGTCTCCCCAAGATATCTTCCATGATTAACCTGTTAGTTAAAAAAATAAACACACACATCCAAAAAATCCTTTATTTGTAATAAATGACAAAAACAGCAACCTCTTTCACTATTTTAATAAAGTCCCCAAATACCCCTCCATGTCCGACGTAATCCACAGAGGTCCCACAACGCTTTCAGCTCTGCTACATCGGAAGCTGACAGAAAGCGGTCACAGACCACGACCGCTCTCTGTGAGCTCCCCGCAGCGACTGAAGTGAGTCGCGCTATCAGCGGTGCCGTCACTCAGGTTACCCGTGGCCACAGGTCTCAGTGGGAGGACTTATGCTGTGGCCGCGGGTAACCTCAGTGACGGCACTGCTGATAGCACGGCTCACTGCGGTCACTCAGGGGATTTGCGGTCACCGGTGAGACCTTCACCGGTGACCGAAAATCAGGCCATGGCACACAGACAAAGCTGCGGGATGACAATGAAGTCGGGTGAAGTTCATCCGACTTCATTCTGATCGTGAGGCTCTGTCTGTGTCTGCTGTCAGCGGCCATTCAGCTCTGCTACATGGCTCTGTCTGTGTCTGCTGTCAGCGGCCATGTAGCAGAGCTGAATGGCAGATGACATAGTAAAAACGGATCCCATACGCATCAAACACGCATTGCACACGGAATGCAATCATGAGAAAAATCTCAGGATCGCATTACAGTTGCATTGCACACTGATCATAACGTGAACTAAAATCGTCCGACTTTTTATCATGCAACTCGGACCGATTTTACACGCATAAGTGTGTTTCCAGCCTTAGGCTGCAAGCCAGCAGTGAGCACAGAGGTGTAACTCCACCTTAACCTCTCCTACTCTTACCCCAGAGTCACACACAGGCCGAGCACAATCTCCTGTATGGGATATTACAGAATAAAGATTATTCCCTACTCCCCTTCATTGACATGGATGATGAGATGGATAGGATGGGGACAGGGCCGTATTTGCCACTAGGCACCCGTGGTCCCGTGCCTAGGGCGGCACGTTGCGGGGGGGCGGCACTTTCTGGCAGCAAAAAAAAAAAAAAAAAAATATATAAATTTTTTTTTTTTTTTTTTTTTTTTTTACATCCCCGCCCCCCGCCCCTCCCTCCGTTGCACTTCGCTGTGTTCTCGGGGGGGGGGGGGTTGAGAGGGAGAGGAAAGGCGCACTTCTGCCTCTTTAAATACACGGAGGGCGCCAGGCATAGTGAGCTGATTAACCCCGGAAGTTCCAGCGCCTGCACTTCCGGGTCAGAGGCGCGCGGGCGCGCCAATCAGCTCACTGCCCCGTGCTGCAGCGTCCAATTCTGCAGCTGACACACGCCGCGGAGGAGGACGCGACTGGAGCTGGAGCCAGCCAGAAGAGGATAATAGCAGAGCAGGGCAGCAGGCACCGGAGCAGGTATACGTAAGGCAGAGCCTAGAATGTATGGGCACCTTACAGGTTAGTTAATGATCGTTGCGATGCCTCTTTTTGGCTGGGGGGAGGCTGGGAAAAGAGAGAGGCTGGGGGGAGGCTGGGAAAAGAGAGAGGCTGGGGGGAGGCTGGGAAAAGAGAGAGGCTGGGGGGAGGCTGGGAAAAGAGAGAGGCTGGGGGGAGGCTGGGAAAAGAGAGAGGCTGGGAAGAGAGAGGCTGAGGCTGGGGGGGAGGCTGGGATGAGAGAGAGGCTGGGGGGAGGCTGGGAAAAGAGAGGCTGGGAAAAGAGAGGCTGGGGGGAGGCTGGGAAAAGAGAGAGGCTGGGGGGAGGCTGGGAAAAGAGAGAGGCTGGGGGGAGGCTGGGAAAAGAGAGAGGCTGGGGGGAGGCTGGGAAAAGAGAGAGGCTGGGGGAGGCTGGGAAAAGAGAGAGGCTGGGGGGAGGCTGGGAAAAGAGAGAGGCTGGGGGGAGGCTGGGAAAAGAGAGAGGCTGGGGGGAGGCTGGGAAAAGAGAGAGGCTGGGGGGAGGATGGGAAAAGAGAGAGGCTGGGGGGAGGCTGGGAAAAGAGAGAGGCTGGGGGGAGGCTGGGAAAAGAGAGAGAGGCTGGGGGGAGGCTGGGAAAAGAGAGAGGCTGGGAAGAGAGAGGCTGAGGCTGGGGGGAGGCTGGGAAGAGAGAGGCTGAGGCTGGGGGGAGAGGCTGAGGCTGGGGGGGAGGCTGGGGGGGAGAGAGGCTGAGGCTGGGGGGGAGGCTGGAGGAGAGAGAGGCTGAGGCTGGGGGGGAGGCTGGGGGGAGAGAGAGGCTGAGGCTGGGGGGGAGGCTGGGGGGAGAGAGAGGCTGAGGCTGGGGGGGAGGCTGGGGGGAGAGAGAGGCTGAGGCTGGGGGGGAGGCTGGGGGGAGAGAGAGGCTGAGGCTGGGGGGGAGGCTGGGGGAGAGAGAGGCTGAGGCTGGGGGGAGAGAGAGGCTGAGGCTGGGGGGGAGGCTGGGGGGAGAGAGAGGCTGAGGCTGGGGGGGAGGCTGGGGGGAGAGAGAGGCTGAGGCTGGGGGGGAGGCTGGGGGGAGAGAAAGGCTGAGGCTGGGGGGGAGGCTGGGGGGGAGAGAGGCTGAGGCTGGGGGGGAGGCTGGGGGGGGGAGAGAGGCTGGGGGGGAGGCTGGGGGGGAGAGAGGCTGAGGCTGGGGGGGAGGCTGGGGGGGAGGCTGGGGGGGGAGAGAGGCTGAGGCTGGGGGGAGGCTGGGGGGGAGAGAGGCTGAGGCTGGGGGGGAGAGAGGCTGAGGCTGGGGGGGAGGCTGGGGGGGAGAGAGGCTGAGGCTGGGGGGGAGGCTGGGGGGGGAGAGAGGCTGAGGCTGGGGGGGAGGCTGGGGGGGAGAGAGGCTGAGGCTGGGGGGGAGGCTGGGGGGGGAGAGAGGCTGAGGCTGGGGGGGAGGCTGGGGTGGAGAGAGGCTGAGGCTGGGGGGGGAGGCTGGGGGGGGAGAGAGGCTGAGGCTGGGGGGGAGGCTGGGGGGGGAGAGAGGCTGAGGCTGGGGGGGAGAGAGGCTGAGGGGGAGGCTGGGGGGGAGAGAGGCTGGGGGGGAGGCTGGGGGGGAGAGAGGCTGGGGGGAGGCTGGGATGAGAGAGAGGCTGGGGGGAGGCTGGGAAAAGAGAGAGGCTGGGGGGAGGCTGGGAAAAGAGAGAGGCTGGGGGGAGGCTGGGAAAAGAGAGAGGCTGGGGGGAGGCTGGGAAAAGAGAGAGGCTGGGGGGAGGCTGGGATGAGAGAGAGGCTGGGGGGGAGGCTGGGATGAGAGAGAGGCTGGGGGGAGGCTGGGAAAAGAGAGAGGCTGGGGGGAGGCTGGGAAAAGAGAGAGGCTGGGGGGAGGCTGGGAAAAGAGAGAGGCTGAGGCTGGGGGAGGCTGGGAAGAGAGAGGCTGAGGCTGGGGGGAGGCTGGGAAGAGAGAGGCTGAGGCTGGGGGGAGAGGCTGAGGCTGGGGGGGAGGCTGGGGGGAGAGAGAGGCTGAGGCTGGGGGGGAGGCTGGGGGGGAGAGAGGCTGAGGCTGGGGGGGAAGCTGGGGGGAGAGAGGCTGAGGCTGGGGGGGAGGCTGGGGGGGAGAGAGGCTGGGGGGGGAGAGAGGCTGGGGGGAGGCTGGGAAAAGAGAGAGTCTGGGGGAGGCTGGGAAAAGAGAGAGGCTGGGGGGAGGCTGGGAAAAGAGAAAGGCTGGGGGGGAGGCTGAGATGAGAGAGAGGCTGGGGGGGAGGCTGGGATGAGAGAGAGGCTGGGGGGGAGGCTGGGATGAGAGAGAGGCTGGGGGGAGGCTGGGAAAAGAGAGAGGCTGGGGGGAGGCTGGGAAAAGAGAGAGGCTGGGGGGAGGCTGGGAAAAGAGAGAGGCTGAGGCTGGGGGGAGGCTGGGAAGAGAGAGGCTGAGGCTGGGGGGAGGCTGGGAAGAGAGGCTGAGGCTGGGGGGAGGCTGGGAAGAGAGAGGCTGAGGCTGGGGGGGAGGCTGGGAAGAGAGAGGCTGAGGCTGGGGGGGGAGGCTTGGAGGAGAGAGAGGCTGAGGCTGGGGGGAGAGGCTGAGGCTGGGGGGGAGGCTGGGGGGAGAGAGAGGCTGAGGCTGGGGGGGAGGCTGGGGGGAGAGAGAGGCTGGGGGGGAGGCTGGGATGAGAGAGAGGCTGGGGGGAGGCTGGGAAAAGAGAGAGGCTGGGGGGAGGCTGGGAAAAGAGAGAGGCTGGGGGGAGGCTGGGAAAAGAGAGAGGCTGAGGCTGGGGGGAGGCTGGGAAGAGAGAGGCTGAGGCTGGGGGGAGGCTGGGAAGAGAGAGGCTGAGGCTGGGGGGAGGCTGGGAAGAGAGAGGCTGAGGCTGGGGGGGAGGCTGGGAAGAGAGAGGCTGAGGCTGGGGGGGGAGGCTTGGAGGAGAGAGAGGCTGAGGCTGGGGGGAGAGGCTGAGGCTGGGGGGGAGGCTGGGGGGAGAGAGAGGCTGAGGCTGGGGGGGAGGCTGGGGGGAGAGAGAGGCTGCGGCTGGGGGGAGGCTGGGGGGAGAGAGAGGCTGAGGCTGGGGGGGAGGCTGGGGGGAGAGAGAGGCTGAGGCTGGGGGGGAGGCTGGGGGGAGAGAGAGGCTGAGGCTGGGGGGAGGCTGGGGGGAGAGAGAGGCTGAGGCTGGGGGGAAGGCTGGGGGGAGAGAGAGGCTGAGGCTGGGAAGGAGGCTGGGGGGAGAGAGAGGCTGAGGCTGGGGGGGAGGCTGGGGGGAGAGAGAGGCTGAGGCTGGGGGGAGAGAGAGGCTGGGGGGGAGGCTGGGGGGAGAGGCTGAGGCTGGGGGAGGCTGGGGACAGAGGCTGATGCTGAAGGCGGGGGAGAGAGGCTGCTGCTGGGGGAATGGGAGAGAGGGGCTAATGCTAGAGACAGAGGACAAGGGTTGAGGGATAGTGCAATGACAAAATCGATGGGGGGAGTGTAAGGACTCAGAATGAGAGGGGGGCAGCATTGGGAGCTCATTATGGAGAAGGGGCAGCATGTGTGGGATCAGTATGGAGTGGAGCAATGTAGGGGAGTCAATATCAAGAGTGGGGTAGTGTGTGTGTGGGGGGTGGGGTCTCAGCATAAGCGTTAGTGTGGTGGTCTTAGTATGATGAATGGGGCAGCATGGAGGTGTCATTATGGAAAAGAGTAAGGCAGCATTAGGAGCTCATGGAGAGGGGCAGCACGCATGGGACACTGAGGAGGGAGCAGCATGCATGGGACACTGTGAGGAGGGGGCAGCATGCATGGGACACTGTGAGGAGGGGGCAGCATGCATGGGACACTGTGAGGAGGGGGCAGCATGCATGGGACACTGTGAGGAGGGGGCAGCATGCATGGGACACTGAGGAGGGGGCAGCATGCATGGGACATTGTGAGGAGGGGGCAGCATGCATGGGACATTGTGAGGAGGGGGCAGCATGCATGGGACACTGAGGAGGGGGCAGCATGCATGGGACATTGTGAGGAGGGGGCAGCATGCATGGGACATTGTGAGGAGGGGGAAGCATGCATGGGACACTGTGAGGAGGTGGCAGCATGCATGGAACACTGTGAGGAGGGGGCAGCATGCATGGGACACTGTGAGGAGGGGGCAGCATGCATGGGACATTGTGAGGAGGGGGCAGCATGCATGGGACATTGTGAGGAGGGGGTAGCATGCATGGGACATTGTGAGGAGGGGGCAGCATGCATGGGACATTGTGAGGAGGGGGCAGCATGCATGGGACATTGTGAGGAGGGGGTAGCATGCATGGGACATTGTGAGGATGGAGCAGCATGCATGGGACACTGTGAGGAGGGGGCAGCATGCATGGGACACTGTGAGGAGGGGGCAGCATGCATGGGACACTGTGAGGAGGGGGCAGCATGCATGGGACATTGTGAGGAGGGGGCAGCATGCATGGGACATTGTGAGGAGGGGGTAGCATGCATGGGACACTGTGAGGATGGAGCAGCATGCATGGGACACTGTGAGGAGGGGGCAGCATGCATGGGACACTGTGAGGAGGGGGCAGCATGCATGGGACACTGTGAGGAGGGGGCAGCATGCATGGGACACTGAGGAGGGGGCAGCATGCATGGGACATTGTGAGGAGGGGGCAGCATGCATGGGACATTGTGAGGAGGGGGCAGCATGCATGGGACACTGAGGAGGGGGCAGCATGCATGGGACATTGTGAGGAGGGGGCAGCATGCATGGGACATTGTGAGGAGGGGGAAGCATGCATGGGACACTGAGGAGGGGGCAGCATGCATGGGACACTGTGAGGAGGGGGCAGCATGCATGGGACACTGTGAGGAGGGGGCAGCATGCATGGGACATTGTGAGGAGGGGGCAGCATGCATGGGACATTGTGAGGAGGGGGTAGCATGCATGGGACATTGTGAGGAGGGGGCAGCATGCATGGGACATTGTGAGGAGGGGGCAGCATGCATGGGACATTGTGAGGAGGGGGTAGCATGCATGGGACATTGTGAGGATGGAGCAGCATGCATGGGACACTGTGAGGAGGGGGCAGCATGCATGGGACACTGTGAGGAGGGGGCAGCATGCATGGGACATTGTGAGGAGGGGGCAGCATGCATGGGACATTGTGAGGAGGGGGTAGCATGCATGGGACACTGTGAGGATGGAGCAGCATGCATGGGACACTGTGAGGAGGGGGCAGCATGCATGGGACATTGTGAGGAGGGGGCAGCATGCATGGGACATTGTGAGGAGGGGGCAGCATGCATGGGACATTGTGAGGAGGGGGCAGCATGCATGGGACACTGTGAGGAGGGGGCAGCATGCATGGGACATTGTGAGGAGGGGGCAGCATGCATGGGACATTGTGAGGAGGGGGCAGCATGCATGGGACATTGTGAGGAGGGGGCAGCATGCATGGGACATTGTGAGGAGGGGGCAGCATGCATGGGACATTGTGAGGAGGGGGCAGCATGCATGGGACATTGTGAGGAGGGGGCAGCATGCATGGGACATTGTGAGGAGGGGGCAGCACGCATGGACATTGTGAGGAGGGAGCAGCATGCATGGGACATTGTGAGGAGGGGGCAGCATGCATGGGACATTGTGAGGAGGGGGCAGCATGCATGGGACATTGTGAGGAGGGGCAGCATGCATGGGACATTGTGAGGAGGGGGTAGCATGCATGGGACATTGTGAGGAGGGGGCAGCATGCATGGGACATTGTGAGGAGGGGGTAGCATGCATGGGACATTGTGAGGAGGGGGTAGCATGCATGGGACATTTTGAGGAGGGGGCAGCATGCATGGGGCATTGTGAGGAGGGGGTAGCATGCATGGGACATTGTGAGGATGGAGCAGCATGCATGGGACACTGTGAGGAGGGGGTAGCATGCATGGGACATTGTGAGGAGGGGGCAGCATGCATGGGACATTGTGAGGAGGGGGTAGCATGCATGGGACATTGTGAGGAGGGGGCAGCATGCATGGGGCATTGTGAGGAGGGGGTAGCATGCATGGGACATTGTGAGGATGGAGCAGCATGCATGGGACACTGTGAGGAGGGGGCAGCATGCATGGGACATTGTGAGGATGGAGCAGCATGCATGGGACATTGTGAGGAGGGGGCAGCATGCATGGGACACTGTGAGGAGGGGGCAGCATGCATGGGACATTGTGAGGAGGGGGCAGCATGCATGGGACACTGTGAGGAGGGGGCAGCATGCATGGGACATTGTGAGGAGGGAGCAGCATGCATGGGACACTGTGAGGAGGGGGCAGCATGCATGGGACACTGTGAGGAGGGGGCAGCATGCATGGGACATTGTGAGGAGGGGGCAGCATGCATGGGACATTGTGAGGAGGGGGCAGCATGCATGGGACATTGTGAGGAGGGGGCAGCATGATGTGAGGACAGTACAGATCATATTTCATTGAGGAAGGTGTGGTGGGTATAATTTATAAGGGAGGGCAGTGTGTAGTATATTAGGGGCAGTGTGACAGTCACAGTATATAAGTGGGGACGGTGGGAATATTTTATACTCATGCTATGTTTTGATGTGCCTGTGGTGATCCCCATTGGGGGGGGGGGGGGGGTAGTGCCCTTCGTTTCTCATTTATACTTTTTAAAGTGTTTTACAGAGTAGATCTGCCTTAAACAGATGTCGAGTGCGAAAACTCAGTTTTACGTTGTCACTAAGGGGCGCGACCACTTAAAGTGCCTAGGGCAGCACGAAGGCAAAATACAGCCCTGGATGGGGAGAGATCTGAATGTATTCATATGATAAAAGAAATGCAGCAGTGTGTATGCATATATCACACATGGGATACAGCAACATGGGTACATGTGTATATACACCCTGCTGTGAACAAACTAATAGGAGATATAGCTGGCAGCATTCTCAGAGACCGAGTGATCTGCAGCCCCGCTCACCCAGGCAGCAAACCCGCTCACTCATCAGTTTCCAGATTCCAGGGGAATCTGCAGTGACATCACAGGAATCAGGATATACTTTGCCGGAGATCATGTGATCAGGCGAGTAGCTGAGGTTAGAGCACGATTTGATGAAGAAAGTTAATTAGTGAAGTGCTCATCTATAACAATTAGTTCGTATGAAAGATCTATGTAAAATAGTGTCCAACCTCTTTAATGCCTATGTAGCATCTGTAGGATTAACATTTTTCCTAACAGCAGTTTAGAATAATTTAAGGGGTACTATTTTTAAAATAGTATCAATTCTGGAGAGTTTCCAATATATAGACACTTCAAAGCCCCCTCAAAACTGAATAGGTGCGTAAAAACTTGGAATTGGAAATTTCCTTGGAAAAAAAAATTGTTGATAAATTGTAATCCTTCTAACATGCTAACAAAAAAACTTGGATCTTGATATTGCTATACAAACTGTCTTCAGATTCACTGTATATTCAATATGACTAAGGGCAAACATGCCTGAAACAAGTAAACATACGTTTTATGGATTTAAATTATTTAATAAATATCATGTTTTAACACAAAATTCTCCTAGCCTGCATTTTTTTGTTACAGAAGCTGGATACGTCTTTAGTATTCAACTAACATAAAGTATTACTTACAGCAAGATGGGCTGCAGTGTGTACATCGCCCAGGCCAAAAACTAGTACTCTACCAGGATACAGCTAAACCCCCACTAAAGTGGAAGCATCGCAGGTGCAGGAGGAGCAAATCACACACACACCTCCATGGAATGGAGGGGCGCGATTGCTAAATGATAAAACTGCACACTAGTGGCTTGCATAGAGCGCTGTTCACACATGCAGATAACAAAGTACAATGTGTCACAAAAATAATTCTAAATCACTAGGATATGTTTAAGCGTTCCAGAATAAGGAGTGTAATAGAGACAACACATAAGTATACAGATACTGTAAATAGTAAAACATCTGGATACAAATATACACTGAAATGTCAAAGTCAACCACAAGATGGCACTGCATAACCACAAATGAAAAATTGCACGGCCATTTGTGCATACTAACAATATAGCAATTGGGGTAATAATGAAACGGCAAGGGATATTAGGCGATAATCAACTCTACAATTGTGTGAATGCCAAAATAAGTTTCCCAAAGTGCGTTGGGTGTGATGTCACCCTTCTGTTCTATTTTATTTTACTGTTTTTTACAGTAGTAACATTCTTCATATTCCTGCTTCAATGAGTCTGTGCTACATTTTTTTCATATACAAGTGCTTCTCAATAAATTATAATATAATCAAAAAGTAAATTTATTTCAGTAATTCAATACAAAAAGGGAAACGCATATATATTATAGAGTCATTACACACAGAGTGATCTATTTCAAGTGTTTATTTCTGTTAATGTTGATGATTATGGCTTACAGCCAATGAAAACCCAAAAGTCATTATCTCAGAAAATCAGAATATTATATAAGACCAACTGAAAAAATGATTTTAAACTCAGAAATGTTGGCGCCTCCTGAAAAGTCTGTACAGTAAATGCCTCAATACTTGGTCGGGGCTCCTTTTGCATGAATTACTGCATCAATGTGGCATGGCATTGAGGTGATCAGCCTGTGGCACTGCTGAGGTGTTATGGAAGCTCAGGTTTCTGTGATAGCAGCCTTCAGCTCGTCTGCATCGTTGGGTCTGGTGCCTCCCATCTTTGTCTTAACAATACCCCATAGATTCTCTAGGGGGTTTAGGTCTGCTGGGGTTTGCTGGCCAATCAAGCACAGTGATACTGTGGTTATTAAACCAGGTATTGGTACTTTTGGCAGTGTGAACAGGTGCCAAGTCCTGCTGGAAAATGAAATTTCCATCTCCAAAAAGCTTGTCGGCAGAGGGAAGCATGAAGTGCTCTAAAATTTCCTGGTAGACGGCTGCGCTGACTTTGGTCTTGATAAAATACAGTGGATCTACACCAGCAGATGACATGACTCCCCAAACCACCACTGATTGTGGAAACTTCACACTAGACCTCAAGCAGCTTGGATTGTGGCCTCTCCACTCTTCCTCCAGACTCTGGGACCGCGATTTCCAAATGAAATGCAGAATTTACTTTCATCTGAAAACAACACCTTGGACCACTGAGCAACAGTCCAGTTCTTTTTCTCCTTGGCCCAGGTAAGACGCTTCTGGCGTTGTCTATTGGTCATGAGTGGCTTGACACAAGGAATACGACAGTTGTAGCCCATGTCCTGGATACGTCAGTGTGTGATGGCTCTTGAAGCACTAACTCCAGCAGCAGTCCACTCCTTGAGAATCTCCCCCAAATTTTTGAATGGTCTTTTCTTAAGAATCCTATCAAGGCTGCAGTTATCCCGGTTGCTTGTGCACCTTTTTCTATCAAACTTTTTCCTTCCACTCAACTTTCCATTAATATGCATGGATGCAGCGCTCTGTGAACAGCCAGCTTATTTAGCAATGACCTTTTTGTGGCTTACCCTCTTTGTTGAGTGTGTCAATGACTGCTTTCTAGTCACCTGTCAAGTCAGCAGTCTTCCCCATGATTTTGATACCTACTAAACCAGATTAAGGGACCATTTTAAACGCTTAGGAAACTTTTGCAGGTGTTTTGTAGTAAATATTCTAATTTTCTGAGATAATGACTTTTGGGTTTTCATTGGCTGTAAGCCATAATCATCAACATTAACAAAAATAAACACTTGAAATAGATCACTGTGTGTAATGACTCTATATAATATACAGTATGTGTTTCCCTTTTTGTATTGAATTACTGAATTAAATTAACTTTTTGATGATATTCTAATTTATTGACATGCACTTGTATACATCCTTGGTTGTGAAGAGGTTTTAAAGAGACTTGCAAACTTTACATAATTTGTTTAAAAATAATGTTTTAGAAATTTTCTTGAAAATTTAAGAAATTGCTGCTAAACATACAAGTCAATTCCTGTCCATAATAAGAAAGGTTAAACGATGCTGCCAACATAAAGTAAACATAATTATTTTAAAATGTTAATTATTTTATGTAGTATCACGGTCGTGCAAGCAAAGATAACATTTTGAAAACTTCTAATTTTTTACATTTCATATAACGTTCATTTCTTTTATAACCTATATACAAAGCATTTGGACTAAAATTTACTACCAAAATGAGGAACAATATGGAAAAAAAATCTCAAAAATGGCTCCTGGAATGTGACAATGGAAAATCGAAAAATAACAAAATCATCTGGCATAGAAGCCAAAATTGTCTGTGACGCAACGGGGTTCAAAGCTATTTTCTTTTGAGCTTGTAAACACTACTTGGATGCTGTCTAGATGACTGAAGCACACTGCTACCTCCTATTCCTGTCCAGCTTCAGTGCAGTGTTTACAAGCTACACTGCATCCGTGGTCGGTCTCCTAGGCAACAAGCTGTATACAAAAGAAAAGTGTCTCTCAAAAACAACTGCAAATTTTAACAGGCAGTAAATTGCAAAAGTGCTTGTTTTTATAAAAACTATCTGAAAATATCCAACTGTAAAGATGGGAATAACTTTTAAGGGGTTAAAAAAATGCATAACATTTTTCATTTTGCTTGTTCTGGATGACTACTCAGCATAAGTCTACTATTATTTTCTACAGATTTCAAAACTAATACAATGTAGCATATTTGAACTTGGCATATACCTTTATTTAAATCTTAAGGCCCTGTGTGCGCACGCTGCATTTTTACCCGCGGTTTTTTTGTGTTTCTGCTGCAGAAATTTCTTGAGACAATGGTTGTAACCTTTCTGCAGACATTTCCCAGCAAAACCTATGGAAAAAAATAGCTGTGCGCACACTGCATTTTTTTCTGAAGAACATTTATTCTGCAGAATTTCTTGAGAAAAAGAATGAGCATGTCTCTTCTTTTCTGCAGGTACCTGCGTTTTTTTGCCATAGACAATGGTAAAAAAAACGCATGCACCAACCTGCGGAAAAAAACGCATCAAAAATGCACAAAAACGCGGTAAAAACGTATGCGTTTTCGGTGCGTTATTTGTGCGTTTTTTTAACGCAAGTGCGCTAACCTTTTAGACTCTCAAGAAAGTTTTTGAGAAAAATCCTTTTTCTACTGCGCACAGGGCCTAAAGCTATTAGCCTTCGTTCTGCCCTAAGGTGAGCTTTGTCAAGAAGCAAATGTCTCCACAAACATTTTATCAACAAATAGATGAATCACTTGTGCTAATATTATAAATATATATTCTTAGGGCATGGTGTGACCGACATGCGTCCCTGATGCAGCATTTTTTTCTGCAAATCAGTGTGGTTTTTAAATTAATTGTTAATCAGTGTAATTACCGTTTACAAATGCTGTTAAAATATATCAGAATGAAAAACATAAACTAACATTTATATCTCATTATACATTTTCCCTTCCATAAATGCTGTATAATAAGTTCTATCCATTCACACCTAACTCCACACCTGATAAACGTTGGATATAATTCAGCATTGACCAAACAAATCATCTCGTACGATAATGTAATGCCCATTCTGCTCACACATCCCAGTGCTATCTGTAGACCAGGATATCCTACAAAGAAAAAATAAATACTTTTCAACACTAAATATTCAACAAAATCATGAAAACTACTTCTAATCACTGCTTCCTCTTCTCTTGAGACACTTTTGAGTGTAAACATTGAGTAAAAGAAAATTTGGAACATGTTTAGTTTTTTTGAGGGTTTTTTTTAATACCGTGTTGTTCCAAAAATACGACACTATCTTGAACTTTTTTTGCTTCCCAAAAAGTGCTAGGACTTATTTTTGGAGTAGATCTTATTCTTGAAGAAATATGGTTGAGGGTAAGTTTACCCCCCCAAAAAAGCATACTTTACCAGACCCCAGACGTCTGTGTGGTTCCCAGGTCCTCCCTGTGATCTCCGGCGGGCCCTCTCAGAAGGTATGCTGCACGCCGTCCTACCCTGCTTCTGGCCGATACACTCAGATACATCATATCATGCACACACACATCAGATAGTACACACACTCACCAATCAGATCATACAGCCACACCCAGTAGTCACTAACCAAATCTGGCAGTACAGAATGCTTTTCAGCTGCAGGGAAAGATGGGAGGAAGTTACGCATTTCAGGTCCTGCAAGCATTCCATCTGCAGCCGCAGGTCCTTGCGTTCCACTGCACTGCATCTCAGGATTCTGCCGGCCAGAAGAAATATGTATCCCCGAATGTGGTGAGTGGGTGTCTGTGGGTGTGAGATTCACTGCAGGTCCTCCCCCTTGGCGTCTGGTAAGAATGATTGTAGTGTGTCTGCTGTCTATAATGAAGTGTCCTGCAGTATCTTTAACTTTTTTAGCTGCACAGACACTTCATTATTGAACCGTGACTAGAGCTCATTTAAGCATAAAATTGAAAATACGACTGAGTGCTCAGCATAGAGACCCAACACGTATCACTGCGCTCAGCAGCTTCGTCAGGGACCCAGATAAAGCTGCTGAGCGCAGCGATACGCGTTAGGTCTCTATGCTGAGCACGCAGTCGTATTTTCAACTTTATGCTTAATTGAGCTTCTAGCTTCCCTTGCCTCCTATAGTCATGTGCTCCAGTGCACATTTTTTGCATGCTAGTTATTCTTTCTAGTGTGGCCTCTTTTTAGGGTTTTAACCCTTTCAATCATACCATGCTGGATCTCCATTGTATTGGTGAGACCCTCGAATGAGGGAGCCTGCTATTTAGCTGCCTTGCATTTGGGTTTAACTTACTTTGCTTTTGTTGTATGGGCCCCTCTGCCTATTGTGGTGTGTATACATTATGTATACTGCTGACTAATGCATCTCTGCAGGTGCACTACAATACTTTGATCTGCCCTACTCAGGGCAGATCAAAGTGCGCTTGCGCAGGACCTCAATGTCGGCTAGTGTAGATGACGCAGATTGCGTCATCCACACTAGCTTCAGAAGAAGGACAAAAATGGTCAGAAGAGGAGGCGCGGAACCGGAGAACGGAGACGCCCATCCAACCAGTCTGCTCTGCACCGACCGTTAGGTGAGTATTATAAACATCCGGTGACAGGTTCCCTTTAATCTGATCGGTAAACGACGTAGCGGCAAAAAATTCCAAATGCCAAAATTACATTTTTTTGGTTGCCACATATTCTGCGCAAAATGCAATAACAGGTGATCAAAACGTTGTATTTCTGCAAAAATGGTAGTTAAAAACGTCAGCCCGACACACAAAAAATAAGCAGTCACTGAGACATAGATCACGAAAAATGAGAACGCTATGGGTCGTGGAAAATGGCGCAAAACGTACGCCACGTTGTCCGGTCAAACTTCTGATATTTTTTTTAACCCCTTAGATAAAAGTAAACCTATACATGTTTGGTGTCTACAAACTCATACCGACCTAAGGTAACAAACTAACACATCAGTTATACATATAGTGAACACAGTGAATAAAATATCTCAAAAACAATACTGCAATCGCACTTTTTTTGCAATTTTTCTGCATTTGGATTTTTTTACCATCTTCCAGTAAATTACAGTTAGGTCCAGAAATATTTGGACAGTGACACAAGTTTTGTTATTTTAGCTGTTTACAAAAACATGTTCAGAAATACAATTATATATATAATATGGGCTGAAAGTGCACACTCCCAGCTGCAATATGAGAGTTTTCACATCCAAATCGGAGAAAGGGTTTAGGAATCATAGCTCTGTAATGCATAGCCTCCTCTTTTTAAAGGGACCAAAAGTAATTGGACAAGGGACTCTAAGGGCTGCAATTAACTCTGAAGGCGTCTCCCTCGTTAACCTGTAATCAATGAAGTACTTAAAAGGTCTGGGGTTGATTACAGGTGTGTGGTTTTGCATTTGGAAGCTGTTGCTGTGACCAAACAACATGCGGTCTAAGGAACTCTCAATTGAGGTGAAGCAGAACATCCTGAGGCTGAAAAAAAAGAAAAAATCCATCAGAGAGATAGCAGACATGCTTGGAGTAGCAAAATCAACAGTCGGGTACATTCTGAGAAAAAAGGAATTGACTGGTGAGCTTTGGAACTCAAAAAGGCCTGGGCGTCCACGGATGACAACAGTGGTGGATGATCGCCGCATACTTTCTTTGGTGAAGAAGAACCCATTCACAACATCAACTGAAGTCCAGAACACTCTCAGTGAAGTAGGTGTATCTGTCTCTAAGTCAACAGTAAAGAGAAGACTCCATGAAAGTAAATACAAAGGGTTCACATCTAGATGCAAACCATTCATCAATTCCAAAAATAGACAGGCCAGAGTTAAATTTGCTGAAAAACACCTCATGAAGCCAGCTCAGTTCTGCAAAAGTATTCTATGGACAGATGAGACAAAGATCAACCTGTACCAGAATGATGGGAAGAAAAAAGTTTGGAGAAGAAAGGGAACGGCACATGATCCAAGGCACACCACATCCTCTGTAAAACATGGTGGAGGCAACGTGATGGCATGGGCATGCATGGCTTTCAATGGCACTGGGTCACTTGTGTTTATTGATGACATAACAGCAGACAAGAGTAGCCGGATGAATTCTGAAGTGTACCGGGATATACTTTCAGCCCAGATTCAGCCAAATGCCGCAAAGTTGATCGGACGGCGCTTCATAGTACAGATGGACAATGATCCCGAGCATACAGCCAAAGCTACCCAGGAGTTCATGAGTGCAAAAAAGTGGAACATTCTGCAATGGCCAAGTCAATCACCAGATCTTAACCCAATTGAGCATGCATTTCACTTGCTCAAATCCAGACTTAAGACGGAAAGACCCACAAACAAGCAAGACCTGAAGGCTGCGGCTGTAAAGGCCTGGCAAAGCATTAAGAAGGAGGAAACCCAGCGTTTGGTGATGTCCATGGGTTCCAGACTTAAGGCAGTGATTGCCTCCAAAGGATTCGCAGCAAAATATTGAACATAAAAATATTTTGTTTGGGTTTGGTTTATTTGTCCAATTACTTTTGACCTCCTAAAATGTGGAGTGTTTGTAAAGAAATGTGTACAATTCCTACAATTTCTATCAGATATTTTTGTTCAAACCTTCAAATTAAATGTTACAATCTGCACTTGAATTCTGTTGTAGAGGTTTCATTTCAAATCCAATGTGGGGGCATGCAGAGCCCAACTTGCGAAAATTGTGTCACTGTCCAAATATTTCTGGACCTAACTGTATATGGTAAAACTCATGGTTTCATTTCCAAGTACAGCTTGTTCCACAGAAATCGAGCCTTCACATAACCAGATTGACTGAAAAATAAAAAAGTTACGCCCCTCAAAAGAAGAATGGCGAAAAAAAAACCCAGAAAGAGCAAAATCTGCCGGTCATGAAGGGGTTAAAATATGGGCATCAAATAACTACAAATAGAAGAAAGAAGGAACTTCCAGCTCTTCAGGCGAGGAAAGCCATGGTCTTTATTTTAGCATGCAGACAACGGATGACATGACCAGCACAGCACTACGCGTTTCAGGTGAAACAATCACCCTTAATCATGATGCTGGGAAGGCGGCACTACAAGGTTTATATACAAATACTGATTGACAACACAAGTGTTTAAATTACTTGAGCACCAGACATACAGATTAAGAATGAATATTCTCAAATTAAATACCATTTTATATGCACATACGATTAATTAACCATATTTTTCCAAGAATATTTCTAAAAACAGATAAACCCAATTCATCCATTTTTATACAAATTCTCTATTATAGTGAATTTATATATATTCAAAAAAGGCCAATTTTCGTGATTTTAGACTGTGTCAACATAAGTAAAGTATAAGTTGCGATTTATACTAAGCAAAAGCTACTTTAGTTTTATTTCAGTTCATATATATCAGATCAGATCGCATGCTATATTGCAAGCACTGGGAATCAAGCCCATAAACGTTTTAGGAGCAAAATCACACCCTGCAGATAGTGACCTCCCTAGTTGGCACACAGGAGAAATTTATATGCTATGGATAAAACAACTAAATTCTCAAACATAGCCACACATGTGCACCGCATAAGAGTCGCACACATTGCAGGTAATGTGAATCAAGTTTGTAAATCCCACATTTAGAGGCAAATTCCCATGCTGCAGATAGTTGCTTACTAAGTCAGCACTTGGGAGTAAATTCAGATATTGCAGATGAAACAATTAAATTCTCAATATGAGTGTATATATACAGCAAATAACAACCGCACATGTGCAAGCAGTGTGAATTTACTCAAAGAAAAAAAAAATATTAAAATGTGTTGCTCACACCCTGAGTTAATTTTAGCAAAATTAGTGGTTGGCAGCTAATTTATGTATTGCGGAAGAATAAATAAACCGCAATATAACAGCATGAAAAGGCTTATTTATTGTGTGACGCTTCATTTGAGGGTGGTGATAGAAGCTGTAGGGCGGTACTGCTGTCACTTACTCTCCTTTTTTCACCACCCTCACACAAATCATCATCAGGAGGGGGGCTTGTGTCACTCACACCAGGATCAGAAAATCTCTAACATCCTGAATATTTATTACGCACCTGTCAGGGCCGACTACTTCCCATATGGCTATCACCCTTTTCCATACTCCAAGTTGGGTCTTAGAAGTGACCCGGTGTTCGTAAGTGACATCATCTCACTTAGGCCTTATAAGGTCCACTGAAACACTTCTCTGTGTTTGAGTATTGAGTCAGTGATGTGTTCAGTTGGATTTTGCTCCCATCCAGTTTCATTTGTTGCTATAGTATCCTCAGACTCTCGTGGTTCTACAACATGTTTCTACTTCACCACAGACGTGCTGATTATCCTACCATCTGCTGCCTTCTGATCAGGGCCACCACTAGGAATTTCAGAGCCACATACTGGCAAAATTTTGGCGCCCCCTTGAGACTCTGCCTAGGCTCCACCCCAGCTCCTCCTCCACCCTTCAAACCTTCCACAGCATCACCGCCACTCTTGGAAAAACGCGCGTGTGTGTATATATATATGTATATACACATACACACATTTAGGCTGGGGACACACGGGTTTTATTGCAAATCAATCACATAACACTTGACTCCCGCTCTGCTGGAATGTAAGCTGAGTGTTATATGAGTGTCATGATCCTGCAATCACAGCACAGTCGCGGAGGACAGGGCGGGCGCTACGGAGGAGAGGGAGGGAGTAATCCATGATTAAGACTGCAAGGTTGAAACGCGTAGGACAAGGACCATCTCCGCGTCTCTCACTGTGTGCCCCAATGCCCTCGTGTGTGATATTCTGCTTTTAATGTACTAAATAAACGTCTTAAGTTTTAATACATCCCTCCGTCTCTCCGATGCTGGAAATCTCTTTTTTCTATGCACGAATCTCCCTATCTCCTCCATTGTCAGCTGATGCGATTCTCGCACTGCACTCCCATTACACCGGTGTAATACGAGTGCAGTGCGATGCTTCTCTCGCACCCATAGACTTGAATGGGTGTGAGTGAAAATTAATCGGATTTCACCCGCAGCATACTGCTAATTTTTTCTCGGTTTGATTAAGGTTCAGAAAAAAATTGCTCATGGGAGCGGCTCCATAGAGTAACATTGGTCCGAGTGGAATGCGATTTTTTTTTATTGCATTCCACTCGCTCCATTTTACTTGCCGTGAGTGCTCCAACTTACACACAAACACACACACACAGTCAAAAGTATTAGCACCCTTGAAGTTGTTCCAGAGAATGAAGTATTTCCCTCAGAAAGTTAAAAATGCACCCCCTACTCCACCCCTCTCCATAATACACCCTCTACACCGCTCCTCTCCATAATAAAATAATACACTCCCTATACCACCCCTCTCCAAAATACAATAATACACCCCTACACTGCCTCTCTCCATGATATCTCTCCCACTCTGCCCCCTGTATAATATCCCCTCACACACTACCCATCTGTACAATATATTCCAACACAATGCCCCTGTGTATAATATCCCCCCACACTGCCCCTCTGTATAATATCTACCCAACACACTGCTCCTCTGTATAATATCCTCCCAGCCAGTGCCCCTCAGTATAATATCCCTCACACAAGCTGACCCTCTGTATACTATCCCCCACACAAGCTGACCCTCTTTATATATATCCTTCCACACACACTGCCCCTCTGTATAACGCCTTACACACTACCACTCTGTATACCATCCCCCCACACACACACACACACACACACTGTCCCTCTGTATAATATCCTCCTGGTATATATGTCACCCTTCTTTTATATATATATATATATATATATACTCCTCCTGGGCCCTTCCTGGAATGTATGTCCCCATCCTGGTTTATTTGTCCTTTTCCTAGCATATATGTCCTCCTCCTGGTATATATGTATATAATAATATACACAACTCAGACCCCCCCCAGCCCCTTATAAAAAAATATACACAGCTCAGACTCCCCCACCCCTTTATAATAAACACAGCTCAGATCACCCCAGCCCTTTATAATAATATACACAGTTCAGACCCCCCCCCAGCCACTTATAATAATATACACAGGTCAGGCCACCCAGCCCCATATAAAAAATATACACAGCTTAGGCGCCCCAGCCCCATATTATCATATACACAGCTCAGGCCCCCAGCCCCATATAATAATATAACAAGACCAAAAACAAAAACCCTCTAAAACCAATGATACTTTATTTGTATGCAGCCAAAATCCCCAGCAAACATACCACAAACAACAGGCAAGACAGTGGTGTGTAGAGTCTACACCAGGGTAAATCGTGGACCAAAAGTAATAGGGGTGACAGGGAGTGATAGCTTTAGCTAATCAGAGCATGGGGAGTTGATATATTTAAAAGAACAAGGACCTTGCTTTAAACTTAACTCCTGCCTGACAATGGAGGTATAGTCACCCTAAATTATATGGCGCCCCCATTCCTCGGCGGCTATCCCTATTACACCCTAAACTACCACTAGTTGACTACCCTCCATCAGGCCTCACAAAGTGCAGGTACAAGCACATTCATTTAGACACACTCAAAGCAAAGGTACATAAGAAAATAACAAAGCTGCCACTAAATTGTGTGTACATGCATAGTACTTATCCACCATATATGTTGATCGGGCAGAACCAGATCATAAATTGAGTAATAGAGGAAAATAATGGTGACTCCAATAAATCTGGACATAAACTGAACAATAACAGACAAGGCAGTATGCGTCAATAAATATTCATAGCTCAGCTTAATGAAATTGATTAGTCCATCCAGGACCAATTCTATAAAATCCATCAATCATATAAATAAGAAAAAGCTTGGTCCTTCAGGGGATACTAAACATGCCACTATTGCTTCATCAATCATATAAATAGAAATAAGCTTAGCCCTTAAAGGGATACTTAACATGCCGATGTTGCTTCAGAATATGTCTGCCAAGACCAGGGTCCCCCTATATTCAACACAGACCTGACGTGTTTGCCCCCATTACCGGGGTTCCTGAGGGGTCAAAGGACTAAAAAAGTCCCACAAGATAGGCCACCTAGGAAGAGATAAATAAAGATAAGAAATACCTGCTTACCCCTATCTGGAGCACCAGAAGGGGTAAGGAATTGAAACTACCTATTACCTGCATAAGATCCTCTTGTAATCCAAATAGAGTGCCCGAGATATCAATAAATCCAATCCTCGTGGGGCATACAGCAAGATACTGGCATCTCGCTGTGATTCAAATATGAATAATGGTGCTCTGGTGCAACACTGTTACAAAGCCTAGCGTGGACTTGCATATCCAGTCAGGTGACAGAAGCCACCTGACCATGGGAGGCATATCCAGATGCGAAAGCGTTCCAGCATGACGCTATTGAAAAGATCTGTATGTATTAACTAGCAAGTCCAGTGACAAATGTCACCTGAATGGAAGAAGCGTACCCGGTGGAACGCAAATGCGCTCCAATTACCAGAACGCCACTTTTTATTGTTCCACATACCAGAAGCCTGGGACTGCTCATGCGTCAGGTGGGACGCAAATGTGTTCCACCTGAAAAAAACTCAATGCGCATGCGTCTACTGCGTCCCTATCATGGACCAGTAGATAACACAACAACCAAAATAATGTCTAGTGACCAGACATAACCTGACAAGAAGAATATATCGCGTGACTGGAGATGACATGGCAAATTATATCATGTGGAACAACAACGTGCAACATTCCAAAAAAAGGGATGGAACTGCGCCTGCGTCAGGTAGAATGCAAAAGCGTTCCACCTGGAGAACACTAAATGCGCATGTGTCTACTGTGTCCCTGTTCTAGAGTGATAGAAAATAACAAAAAACAAATAACATCTAGTGCTCAAACAAAATCTGACAGGAAGGGTATATCATGTAGGCACCTATAAACTTACGTATGCATAAGGATGGAACGCAAATGCGTTCCACCTGAAAAATACTTAATGTACATGCACCTAGAATCAAAGCCCAAAATGCAAAAAAAAAACGGACAATCGGTGTGACGGGGTCCTTCTCCCATATCACACAATCAACAGAGCGAGAGAGGGCTGTACAATCCAAAGAGCAAGCAAATCAAATGGTCCATAACATAATCCACAAAACAGGGGGTAAAATTAGTCCAGTAACACAAATATAGTCCGATAAGCGATAAATGTCCAGGTCTCTCTGAGAAGCCACAGTTTCTCCCAGAGGATCAATCATTCTCTCTTCAAGTTCTCCAAACAGACTGCCTTATTCCCTCAGGTAAGCAAAGAGGTTAGGTGGATTCCAGGCCCACCTCCCCCCGCACCTAGGGACAGGAACACTACAGGGGGTAATTACCTACAGACAATACAATGTACACACAAGCAATACAAATAATGGACAGTGAACCAAGCTTAAGGCTATGTGCGCACGTGTGCGCTCTGCACCGCACCGAAAAGGTGCGCTTCAGAGCGCAGCTGAAAAGCTGCGTTCTGAAGCGCATGGTGCCGGCGAGAACGTGCGCTCTGCCTGCAGCTCCTGCCATAGACAGAGCAGGGGCTGCCGGCAAAGCGCACGGAAGAAGTGACATGTCACTTCTTAGAACGCAGCGATTCGGGCAGCAGCCGAAGCGCTGCGTTCTAATATGCCACGTGCGCACGGCTCCTGCACAATCTCCATAGACTGTGCAGGGGACGCAGGACGCATGCAGTTACGCTGCGCTACAAAGCGCAGCGTAACTGCATGAATTACGCACACGTGCGCACATAGCCTAAAATACGAACCTACACAACATAATACACAGTACACCATATCCCACCATTACAATCGGGATCACACGCTGTGTTGTACACATTAGGGGGTCAAAAATAGTCACCCCCCAACAAGAAACCTATATGCGTCTATGAGCATTCTCAGTGCTAAATAAAGGAACAAACTTAGCATACTGATCACCTAAAAACATGTTACACATTATGACCAAGTATAGGTCCACAATGAGAATTTATGCAAACATGCTCAAATCACCATGACCAATGGTGTACCCGATGGTATAGCAAGGATTCAAGGTATATACATAGCTGAAATTGAGGTAACCGTGGCAGCCATTTGGTTCCACTTAAAAAACAGATATATAAAGATGTGGCTAAAAAGCCGTAACATCAAGGCTAGAAGGAAACTTTCCTAAAGGACCACTACAACTGGCTGACGATGGAGCGCATTATACGCTAGATAAAGCATGTGAAATTAAGAGTTTCATTCAAACCGTGCGGAGTAACGGTATCTAACAGATAAATCCAGCGAGTTTCCCTCTGTATAATCCGTTTGTTCCAATCTCCCCATCTAATCGGTTTCGGAATCACCTCTATTACTTGAAAAGATATTTGCTTAAAATCACCCCTGTGCTTACTCAGGATGTGTCGCCCTGGGTAAGCCAGGGGACACAAGTCACACACCACCACACTCTACATCCCAGTTAGGAACACCAAAGCTAACCAAAAATCCTTGTTGCCTTCCTCCAGAGGCTGATGATTCACACCAGGGGGTGGGCCAGGCAGTTGGCTCCGCCCACCGAGGATAATACAGCTCTAGAGGCGGGAGAAACCAGGCAGTTGAGAGTGGAGTCCAGTGAGGGACATGAAGGAGTAAACAACAGAGTTTAGCCCAGGCAGGGCTTGAGTGAGGAGTAAACAAGTAGAAGTGAAGGAAGTAAAGTGGTAAAGGAGGACAGCAAGAGTGGTGACAGGAAAGAAAGAGAGTGGAAAGCCTGAAGTGAGTCCAGCTGTGTGCAGGACAGGTCAGCAAGGTCAGCAACGACGGTGACTGTCCAGAGGGGTGACTGTTCGGGAGTTCCTGGAAGGACCGCGGACGGGTGGTGACCCGGCGGTCTGGAGCAGCGTGCAAAGGACAGTCAGCACCAGGGCAGGGGCCTCTCGGACCCCGGCAAGGCTAGGAGTCGCTATAATTTGCCGAATCCGTCAGTGAAGGGGACGTAGATCCCCCAACAACCAAGTCCCGATTGAAGGCAACAGTCCAACCATTAAGGAGGAACACCGCCACCGCCAAGGCACCAGTTCCTCAGGGCCAGCGTCTGCGGGCAAAGTAGAGCTCCTCCGGTCCAGCTTGAAGCCGGGGAGCGGGTTACCGGTGGGGACCCATCGCTACCAACTTAGAAACATCAGGTGCAGGTCAGAGGGACATCACCGTCACCTACTGGGAGAGCAAGTGCAGCCGTCCGTGGGAACCGTCTTTCCAGCCGTGTGGTTTACCGTAAAACTGTGTCAACGTCTCAGGCTGAGTGAGTACCACAGTGCCGCAAGGCACAGCGCTGCCCCCGCGTCCCTGCGCCCACCAGGCCCTGCATCTCCCATCTCATCACCGGGCCCCGGGATCACCAACCCCTACCCACGGAGGGGCAACACAACACCTGGCTGCTCCGCATCACCATCCCCGGGACCCCCATATTGAGCAGCGGTGGTGAAATCACCACAACCATGGGTGGCGTCACGGACAATAAACTATTCCCACACCCAACAACCCCCTTTCACTCACGCGCGAGGAGTGCCGCTCAAGAACCCCCGGGATCCGGCTCACAGCTCGAGCCACCACTGAGCAGCAGCCGCCGGACCCGAGCAGAAGGGGTGAGCGTAGTGTGCTGACACCCTCCTCCCCGCCCGCGACAACTTGGCGTCACGAACAGGATCTTACCGCTCTGCCGTCTGGTAGAGGTGCGCCTTGTTACCGCCGGAGGTATCCGGCAGAAAAATTTCAGAAGCCGCCATCTTTGGCGCGAAAAGTTCCCGCTCGAGCGTCTTCTCGAGTAGTAGAGGCGCGAAGGCCAAGACCCCGCCCCGAGAGAGGAGGGGCCGAAAAGAGCTAAGGGGGACGCGATGGCGGCTGGACGCATGTAGCTGCAGCTATAAAAGCAGGGACGCCAGGACTCTGCAGACATACCGTTCCTGGAAGAAGAAGCCATCATGTGGATGCCGTACCGCGACACCGTAGCCCCCGCGCCTGGAACCGCGGCGTGGGTGGAAATCCGAACCGCGCAGCTCTACCAAAGGCTGCAGGTCAGGATGCAGCTCCTCATGGAGGAGTGGGAGACCGACATGGCGGACGTCATAGCCACCGTGCGGAGACGCGAGGAGGAAGCGGAGAAAGGGAGGGTGAGTGACCCACGTCCCGATGCCCTGGAAGGGCCGGTCATTGCGGCTGCGGGGCCCGGTCCAAGCCCTCTCCCCCCGTTGCCTCCCTCGCCACCCGTCTCGGAGGCCGTGACCCCGCCACTAGGCCTGCTACCACCGCAACCGGTAGCAATACCCGGGTCCCCGCCCAGGCGGACCGACCTGTAGCCGGAGCCCGCAGTAAACCGGAGGTGTTACCGTGGAAGATTCCGAAGGTTGAACCGGAGGCATCCCCTGAAAAATCCCCCGAGCCGGAGCCGATGACCCGCTCCGAGCCGAAGGCCCAGCAGCGGAAAGCCCCTATGCCCATCCTCCACACCTCGGCTGAGGTAGCGCCGGGTTGTTGCTGCAAGGCAGCGCCCAAGGCCAAGACACCGCGGGACATGCCGCCCAGATTCCTGACAGTGGGCAACGTCCAGGATGTCCCGCGGGGCCCGACCCGTGCGCCGGCGCTGGCAGCATCGCCGTATTGGGATAGGGAGCCGGTACCGCTGGGCCTGGAGATCGCCGAGAGGGAATGAAAGAAGGCCGAGTTGGTGGCCCGAGCTATCAAAGAAAAAGAGAATCTCCGACAGGCCACGTTCCGTGTCCGGGGTCCGTTGTACGAGGGGCAGGTGAGGCGGTTTGATGTCCGCCGGGGCTACGGGTTCATCTACGAGCCGGGCCTGGAGGCCGAAGTGTTTGTAGCCCGGCGGGATGTGAATGCCCACCTGCCTGAGGAGCATCCCGGCCGCAACCTAATGCCGGGAGACATCGTGCAATACACCCGGCACTGTGGGGAGCGGGGGTGGTTCGCGCTGGACGCTAAGTTAAGGGGCAGCCAAGAGTCCCGAGTGAGCGCCGCGCCCCCTCCCTTGGAAGGAGCGCCTGAGCCTGAAAGTCTGGAGTAGGGCAGCGGATGCCCGTTGCACCGTCCCCGTTGGGACCACCAGAGTGTTGTTTAAAAGTTTGAAAAGTTTACTGAGAATGATGAAAAATGATGATACCGAGTACTTCACCTGATTGTCAAAAAGTGATTTGCAACCGGCCGGAGCCGGCACCGTTGTCCCCGTGGGGACCGTTTAAAAGTTTTGCATGGAGGACTTTCCATGGACAAGCCCGTGAACTTGCAGGGCAACCACAAACGTTAAGTGGCTTGTAAATATGTTGTTTGCCGTTACCGTTTCCGCAATGCCGCCTCCGGAGAGGCAGGTTGGAGGGAGGGCCCTCAGCAGAGCAGGCTGGGGCCCAGCCACCAAAGGAACTGGTGGCTACCCTCTGGAGGGAAGGACAGATCCCGCTCGGGTACCGTGTGCTGGACTGTGGGTCAAGGGGTGCTGCCTGGGCTTTAGGGGCAGCATCAGGGCCAGGTTGCTTGGGTGGGAGAGAGCGGAAACCGTAACCGTAAACCGTTTGCAACGTTTAAGAAATGTGCCTCCCGTTATGGGAAGAGTTATTAAAAATGTACATATGTTATTTTGCCATGTTATCTTTTACAGAAAAATAAATCCGGTGTTGGACGGCAGCCCGTGGACGGTCTGCATTTTGCTAAGGGGGAATGTGTCGCCCTGGGCAAGCCAGGGGACACAAGTCACACACCACCACACCCTACATCCCAGTTAGGAACACCAAAGCTAACCAAAAATCCTTGTTGCCTTCCTCCAGAGGCTGATGATTCACACCAGGGGGTGGGCCAGGCGGTTGGCTCCGCCCACCGAGGAGAACACAGCTCTAGAGGCGGGAGAAACCAGGCAGTTGAGAGTGGAGTCCAGTGAGGGACATGAAGGAGTAAACAACAGAGTTTAGCCCAGGCAGGGCTTGAGTGAGGAGTAAACAAGTAGAAGTGAAGGAAGTAAAGTGGTAAAGGAGGACAGCAAGAGTGGTGACAGGAAAGAAAGAGAATGGAAAGCCTGAAGTGAGTCCAGCTGTGTGCAGGACAGGTCAGCAAGGTCAGCAACGACGGTGACTGTCCAGAGGGGTGACTGTTCGGGAGTTCCTGGAAGGACCGCGGACGGGTGGTGACCCGGCGGTCTGGAGCAGCGTGCAAAGGACAGTCAGCACCAGGGCAGGGGCCTCTCGGACCCCGGCAAGGCTAGGAGTCGCCATAATTTGCCGAATCCGTCAGTGAAGGGGACGTAGATCCCCCAACAAACAAGTCCCGATTGAAGGCAACAGTCCAACCATTAAGGAGGAACACCGCCACCGCCAAGGCACCAGTTCCTCAGGGCCAACGTCTGCGGGCAAAGTAGAGCTCCTCCGGTCCAGCTTGAAGTCGGGGAGCGGGTGACCGGTGGGGACCCATCGCTACCAACTTAGAAACATCAGGTGCAGGTCAGAGGGACATCACCGTCACCTACTGAGAGAGCAAGTGCAGCCGTCCGTGGGAACCGTCTTTCCAGCCGTGTGGTTTACCGTAAAACTGTGTCAACGTCTCAGGCTGAGTGAGTACCACAGTGCCGCAAGGCACAGCGCTGCCCCCGCGTCCCTGCGCCCACCAGGCCCTGCATCTCCCATCTCATCACCGGGCCCCGGGATCACCAACCCCTACCCACGGAGGGGCAACACAACACCTGGCTGCTCCGCATCACCATCCCCGGGACCCCCATATTGAGCAGCGGTGGTGAAATCACCACAACCGTGGGTGGCGTCACAGACAATAAACTATTCCCACACCCAACAACCCCCTTTCACTCACGCGCGAGGAGTGCCGCTCGAGAACCCCCGGGATCCGGCCCACAGCTCGAGCCACCACTGAGCAGCAGCCGCCGGACCCGAGCAGAAGGGGTGAGCGTAGTGTGCTGACACCCTCCTCCCCGCCCGCGACAAGGACATGGCAGGCTAATGGGGTGTCGCATTTATGTGTGATGTCCCAAAGATGTTCACTAATGCGAACTCTGAGTTGTCTTTTGGTTTTCCCAACATAACTGAAGGGGCAACCACAGGTACACACATATACCACTCCCTTTGTGTTACAGTTGGCAAATCCTAGGATGTTAAACATTCTGCCCGTTTGAAAAATGATGCACGATTTAGACTGGTTGATATATGATTCATATATATATATATATATATATATATATATATATATATATCATATGAACAAAAAGAACATGATCCACATCTAAATGTGACACGGGGTTTACGATCTAACCAAGTGTCCACAGATCTAGGGGGGACAGTGACTATGTACAATACTATCATGGATGGGTTTGCCCCTCCTATATGTGATGCTTGGATATGATTAAATAAAATCGCAGATGTCAGGGTCTGATCTTAGAATGTCCCAATACTGTCTAAAGATATTCAAGACTTGATGATTGTGATCATTGAATGTGCCAATCAAGCGGGTGATAATGTCTGTTTCCTATTTAGGATGTGACAGAAGGAGTTCAGCCCTATTCCTATCGCGTGCACATTTAAATGCTGGATCTATAACATTCTTGGGGTATCCTCTCCTCTTAAACCTACTCTTTAAGTCATGTGGCTGCTGGTGAATGTCAGAAATGAATTGAATTGTGATATTCTGTAATGTCTGAAATTGTCTGTACATGTCTCCTCTGAATTGAAAAGTGCTGCGGAATGTATTGGCTCTATAACAATACAAATTATTATTATCTTAAAGAGGTCAAGGTTTGATTTACCTTCAGGAATAAAAGCATTAACAAGACACGTCAATCCTGTTATTATACATGCCACTGCCCATGGGTACCTCCGTCCGATACGTTCCACTGTAAGAATAATTATTAGGGCTGCTGGAAATTCAACCATGGCAGAGATGAAAAAGTCAAAGTAAATGTTATCGCTAGTGCTTCCCATGTGCATGATCTGTCCCTGGTAAATGACAGCACATGCAAACCTAAAGGCAAAAAAAACCCAGAGTTTAACACTGTACAATCAATAAAATACTTGTCCAAAACCTTAACACTAATTGCCTATCTTTAGGAATTAGGACATCAAATTTTAACCGCTTCAGCCACGGGGCACTTTCCGTTTTTGCGTTTTTTTGTTTTTTGCTCCCCTTCTTCCGAGAGCCGTAACTTTTTCAGTTTTCCGTCAATCTTGCCATATGAGAGCTTGTTTTTTGCGGGACAAGTTGTACTTTTAAATGAAACCATAAGTTTTACCATATGGTGTACTGGAAAACAGCAAAAAAAATTCCAAGTGTGGAAAAACTGCAAAAAAAGTGTGATGGCACAATAGTTTTTGGGATGTTTTATTCACGGTGTTTACTATATGGTAAAACTGATGTGTGGGTATGATGCCTGAGGTCGGTGCGAGTTTATAGACACAAAACATGTATAGGTTTACTTGTATCTAAGGGGGTAACAAAAATTCACAAGCTTGTCCAATAAAAGTGGCGCACGTTTTGCGCCATTTTCCGAAAACCGTAGAGTTCTCATTTTTTGGCATCTATTGCTCAATGATGGCTTATTTTTTGCGTCTCGAGCTGTCGTTTCTAATGGTACCATTTTTGCGCAGATGCTACGTTTTGATCGCCTGTTATTGCATTTTGCGTAAAACTTGCGGTGACCAAAAAACTTAATTTTGGCATTTGGAATTTTTTTTGCCACTACGCCGTTTACCAATCAGATTAATTGATTTTATATTTTGATAGATCGGGCATTTCTGAATGCAGCGATACCAAATATGTGTATATTTATTTATTTATTAACCCTTTAATTTTCAATGGGGGGAAAGGGGGGTGATTTGAACTTTTAGGTTTTTTGTTTTTTTTTTATTTTTTAAAACTTTTTTTTTACTTTTTTTGTTATTTTACTAGTCCCCCTAGGGGGCTATAGCGATCAGCAATCCGATCGCTCTTATCTATCTGCTGATCAAAGCTATACAGCTGTAAACAGCAGATTCAGTCACTTCCGGTTTCTCTCTGCTCTCGGCCGAGGGAAAACGAAAGTGAAATTTCATAGCTGCAGGTGTCATCACATGACCCTGTGCTATGATGGAAACCACCGAAAGTCCCGTGATCACACACGTGACTTCCGGTGGGGGCGGCGGTAAGTAAAAATCATGGCCGCGTGCATATAGATCCCGCTGCCAGACTTTGGCAGCGAGATATAAGGGGTTATATGTTGCGAGTGGAAGCGATTCCACTCGCAACATGCAGGCACACATGTCAGCTGTTGAAAACAGCTGATATGTGTGCCGACCGCCGCCGCCTGCCCGCGGCAGGGGGCGGGGCTTAACGGGACACGCTCCGTGACGGATATATCCGTCCATGGTCGTGAAGGGGTTAAGTGTTGAGTGTCCAAACTACTTGCCCATTGCCAAGCAGTACATTATATGGGTCACAGTGCACATTCATCGTTGAGGTCAGGCTCCTAAAAATCACACAGTTATCTAAGGAGAGGCCATCAATCAGTTTTCTGAGATTAAACACTTGCAGACTTTGAAACTTTTTTAGCTTTTTTAAGTCAGCCCTTTTTTCTTTTTTTTTTTTTTTAAGTGGGTGTAGCCTGTCACGGCAGAACAAACCTACTATTATGAACGGCAAAAGGTAAACTGACCTGCTTTGTAGCTGAAATCTACAGTGCTGGCCAAAAGTATTGGCACCCCTGCAATTCTGTAAGAGAATACTCAGTTTCTTCTTGAAAATGATTGCAATCACAAATTCTTTGGTATTAGTATCTTCATTTAATTTGTCTTCAATGAAAAAAAAAATTGTCATAAAGCCAAATTGGATATAATTCCACACCAAACATAAAAAAGGGGGTGGACAAAAGTATTGGCACTGTTTGAAAAATCATGTTGTGATGCTTCACTAATTTGTGTAATTAACAGCACCTGTAACTTACCTGTCAACCTAACAGGTGTTGGCAATGGCAATAACTAAATCACACTTGCAGCCAGTTGACATGGATTAAAGTTGACTAAATCTCTGTCCTGTGTCCTTGTGTGTACCACATTGAGCATGGAGAAAAGAAAGAAGACCAAACAACTGTCTGAGGACTTGAGAATCCAAATTGTGAGGAAGCATGAGCAATCTCAAGGCTACAAGTCCATCTCCAAAGACCTGAAAGTTCCCGTGTCTATGGTGCGCAGTTTAAAGCCCATGGCACTGTGGCTAACCTCCCTAGATGTGGAAGGAATTGAAAAAATGATGAGAGATTTCAACGCAAGATTGTGCGGATGGTGAATAAAGAACCTCGACTAACATCCAAACAAGTTCAAGATGCCCTGCAGTCCGAGGGTACAACAGTGTCAACCCGTACTATCCGTCGGCGTCTGAATGAAAAGGAACTGTATGGTAGGATACCCAGGAAGACTACATCTTAGCCCGAGACATAAAAATGTCAGGCTGGAGTTTGCCAAAACTTACCCGAGAAAGCCTAAAACGTTTTAGAAGAATGTTCTCTGGTCAGATGAGACAAAAGTAGAGCTTTTTGGGAAAAGCCATCAACATAGAGTTTACAGGAAAAAAAACAGGCATTCAAAGAAAAGAACACGGTCCCTACAGTCAAACATGGCGGAGGTTCCCTGATGTTTTGGGGTTGCTTTGCTGCCTCTGGCACTGGACTGCTTGAAATTGTGCATGGCATTATGAAGTCTGAAGACTACCATCAAATTTTGCAGCATAATGTAGGGCCCAGTGTGAGAAAGCTGGGTCTCCCTCAGAGGTCATGGGTCTTCCATCAGGACAATGACCCAAAACACACATCAAAAAGCACTAGAAAATGGTTTGAGAGAAAGCACTGGAGACTACTAAAGTGGCCAGCAATGAGTCCAGACCTGAATCCCATAGAACACCTGTGGAGAGATCTCAAAATGGCAGTTTGGAGAAGGCACCCTTCAAATCTCAGGGACCTGGAGCAGTTTGCCAAAGAAGAATGGTCTAAAATTCCTGCAGAGTATTGTAAGAAACTCATTGATGGTTACCGGAAGCAGTTGTTCGCAGTTATTTTGGCCAAAGGTTGTGCAACCAAGTATTAGGCTAAGGGTGCCAATACTTTTGTCTAGCCCATTTTTGGAGTTTTGTGTGAAATGATCAATGATTTGATTTTTGTTTCATTGTCTTTTGTATTTTTTCATTGCAAGCAAAATAAATGAAGATAATAATACCAAAGAATTTGTGATTGCAATAATTTTCAAGAAGAAACTGAGTATTATCTGACAGAATTGCAGGGGTGCCAATACTTTTGGCCAGCACTGTATGACAGCTCAACTGGTGTAGGTTTTATTTTTTTGGGTGCATAAACAGCCTAAAGATGTTTCTGTATTTTGTTAAAAGTTATGTTTTTCAACTGTATGTGTTCCATTTTTGTTAAAGTAAAACCTATTTTTATTGTTTTTGTAAATTTGATTAATATTTTTAAAAAACTATTATAGGTGCTGCACAATGTTGCTGATCGGTTGGGGTACATTGCCTGTGATCACCACCGATCACTAAAAAGGGTGCTCTGAAGTTCGCAGCTCCTTCCTGAACTGAGCACACGGATCACGGTATGGACTCAGTAGTAAGGCTTGGTACACATATACAAGTGCATCTGAATAAATGACAATATTATCAAAAAGTTAAATTTATTTCAGTAATTCAATACAAAAAGGGAAAGGTATATATTATATAGAATGCGACAGTGGTAGCCCATATCCTGGATATGTCTGTGTGTGGTGGCTCTGGAAGCACTGACTCCAGCAGCAGTCCACTCCTTGTGAATCTCCCCCAAATTTTTGAATGACCTTTTCTTAACAATCCTATCAAGGCTGCGGTTATCTCGGTTGCTTGCGCACCTTTTTCTACCATACTTTTTCCTTCCACCAAACTTTCCATTAAAATGCTTGGATACAGCACTCTGTGAACAGCCGGCATTTTTAGCAATTACTTTTGTGGCTTACCCTCCTTGTGGAGTGTGTCAATGACTGCCTCCTGGACATCTGTCAAGTCAGCATCATTATTGTGTAGCCTACTGGCCTACTTAACCAGACTAAGGGACCAGTTTAAACACTTAGGAAGGCTTTGTGGGTGTTTTGTGGTAATTATTCTAATTTTCTGAGATAATGACTTTTGGGTTTTCACAGGCTGTAAGCTATAATTATCAACATTAACAGAAATAAACACTTGAAATAGATCACTCTGTTTGTAATGACTCTATATAATATATGTGTTTCCCTTTTTGTATTGCATTACTGAAATAAATTAACTTTTGGATGATATTCTATTTTGTTGAGATGCACCTGTACTGCTCTGTGTGAGTGTATAGACCCATAGACTAAAGGCACATTTACACACAGCGACACCGCTAGCGATGTCACTGCCGATCGTATCCGCCCCCGTCGTTTGTGCATCACGGGTAAATCACTGCCCATGGCGCACGATATCGTTAGTCCCCATCACACATACTTACCTGCCTAGCAACGTCGCTGTGGCCGGCGAACTGCCTCTTTTCTAAGGGGGCGGTTCGTGCGGCGTCACAGCGACGTCACACGGCAGGTGGTCAATAGAAGCGGAGGGGCGGAGAGCAGCCGAAGGAAAGACACGCCCACCTTGTTGCCAGAGGACGCAGGTACGATGTTGTTCGTCATTCACGCGTAGCGATGTGTGCTGACTCAGGAATGACGAACAACCTGCGTCCAGCACGAGCAACGATATTATGAAAATGAACGACGTGTCAACGATCAGCGATTAGGTGAGTAATTTTGATAGTTAGCGGTCGTTCGTACGTTTCACACGCAACGACGTCGCTAACGAGGCCGGATGTGCATCACGAATTCCGTGACCCCAACGACATCTCGTTAGCGATGTCGTTGCGTGTAAATGGGCCTTTACTATTGAGACCATACATTGCTCTGTACATACAGCTCATGTAGGAGCTGCTTGCTTCAAAATCATATACTGACCGATGGATGGGGTCTAAGGACTTGTTCCTTCACTTATCAGCAACATTATGCAGCACCCATCATACATAAAAGTTTTTTTCAAATGATAGTTTCCTTTAATTATGAACGTTAAAACACTCGATGAGTATACATGGTATTGATGCAAAAAATGGAAATTTTTTAAAAATATCCCAGTTGTTGGAACATGCTGCATATAAGCAAAATAAAAACACCAAGGACATTTAAAATTTAAATTTATTTAAACTACATAGAGTTGCACTTTAAAAAAATATTCAACCCCTAATGCAAATTAGGTTTATTAGCAAATTTTACACACTTTCTAATGTTTTCAATAAAATTAGCTCGACACAACTAATGTAACAAGTGAAAAAACCTATAAAGGCCACAAAATTATTTGGAATGGCTTTATTCAAAATAATGAATGCCTACAAAGAGAGCAGTATTAAGCCAATGATAAAGGCAAATGTATGTATAAAGCACAACTTTATTGAGAATAAAAAAAATAAAATAGATGTCATTCAAACAGACCCAAAGGGGAATTTGTCTACATGATAAATTACATATATGGAAAATGCAAGAAAGTGCAAAATTATTGCTCTGTGTAGATGAATGCAAGAATTCAAAAAAACATTGGTTGGATACACAAAGAGGAACAAAATAAAACAGTTCAGGTCTAAATATGTAGTAACAAAGAATATCTACTAGATGGTAGTCGTGTGCTGGTAAATGAACTGAATGAAATCCTAGTGACAAGCGTGGAATAATGAAGTCAAGGGCAATAACTAGAAACTTGACATAACCACTAGGGAAAATGCAGATATGGCAAAAAATGAGATGCAAAAACGGATGCAAAGAAGAAAACATATCAACCACAATAGAGTGTTGAAATACTGCACCAAAGGGAATCTAGAGATCACTAATACTGCATGGAACCACTAGACGTTCAAGTGAATTAGGTCCATAAAGGTGCAGATGTAATAAGACACAACTTTGAATGAGTGTCATGGCAAGCCAACGCCCATTCCACTCAGTGCTTCTTCCAGGGGGAAGGCGTTAGCATGTCATCAGACTCATTCAGGTGTTTGTTCCACCTCTGCTCTTGAGCCACCTTTTCACATTTTAGAGAACTAACTTTTGCTTTACATCCCATGCAAAAATAATCTTTTTGGATGCATTTACACACTGTGTCTTATTACATTTTCACCTTTATCTACCTAATTATCTTGAACTACTAGTGCTTCCATGCAGTATTACTGATCCCCAATAATAGGTTCATTTGGGTGCAATTTTTCCGACAGTATGTTCGGGATGATATATTTTCTTCCTTGCATCTTTTTGTTACATCTCATTTTTAGGGATTTTTGCATTTGCCCTAGGGGTTATGTCAAGTTTCTAGTTATTCCCCTTTACTTCATTATTCCAATATTTCCACCTAGGATTTTATTCAGGTCATTTACCAGCACATTAGTGCTATCTAGTGGATCTTATTTGGTACTACAAAGGTACTACTATTGCCCGTGCCCATGATCCGGCTTTAGGCTGCTGCGGACTTTAGGTCTATTCTGCCTGCTGAAAACACTGTCATCTCCACAGCATAAATTGACATGCTGAGGCTCAGGAAGCCACGCCGCAAGTCACTTTATGCTGCGGAGAAAAGAAGCAGAGTGAGAAGGAGATTTCTAAAAATCCTTCTACTTTATGACGCAGCATTTTGGACGCAGCGACAACACTCTGCGTCCAAAATGCTGCAAACCCTGATCGTGGGCATACAGCCTAAAAAGCTAGAATGGATGGATGGATGCATAGATAGATGTCAAACACATATACTGTATAATGTCCCACCCACTTACATATTCTAAGCTTGCACCCTTTTGTGATTTCATGTGGCACTAAAGGGTGTTTAGCCTTGTATTTAGCCCAAAAAAAAAATTAAAAAAACACGATGTGGGATCCCCCCCATTTTTGATAGCCAGCTAGGGTAAAGCAGATGGCTGCAGCCTGTAGACCACAGCTGCCAGCTGCACCTTTGCTGGTAATCTAAAACGCAGGACATCCCATGCTGTTTTTTTTAACTATTTATAAATACTTTTTTTTTTTTTTTTTTTAAAAAAGTGGGGTTTCCCCCATAAATTGGATTACCAGCCAAGGTAAAGCGGAATCCATTTTGGAGGTCCGACGATAACGCTGGACCTTGCAGAATATCGGGGGCATGCTCAGGGAACATATCCCCCATTTTCTGGAAATGCAGGCACTCCATGTGAGGAGAGTGGGTGCAGTGAGAATACTGCATCCACCCTCCCCAAGTCCAACCGAGGGCAGTGTGAACTGTACTAACCTCAGTCTCACTGCGCTCAGGGAGCTGGCTGAGAGCCGCTTTCTGCACATGCAGCGTCATCTTTTGAAAAGGATAAGGACAGATCACAGGGGATCGGCGTTGCAGGCGGTACCGGGGGTACCAGGGGAAACTGGGGGTGACAGGGGGTGACCTGACTGGACTTGGGGAGGACTTTTCTGTCTCATCTGACATGTCAGATGAGACACAAATCAGAAGAAGAGGATGAATGCAGCCGGCATGCCACTGGTGCGGCCACCATTTTAGATGATTGACAGGGGGAGGGGGAGGCACTTTAGCCTTTCTGGGGGACAAAGGCGACTGGGGGAGGACATTTATGTCCAATCTTACATGTTTGATCATGTCAGGCGACATATACCCTGTGTGCAGAATTATTAGGCAAATGAGTATTTTGATCACATGATACTTTTTATACATGTTGTCCTACTCCAAGATGTATAGGCTTGAGAGCCAACTACCAACTAAGTAAATCAGGTGATGTGCATCTCTGTAATGAGGGGTGTGGTGTAATGACATCAACACCCTATATAAGGTGTGCTTAATTATTAAATTATTAGACAACTTCCTTTCCTTTGGCAAAATGGGTCAGAAGAGAGATTTGATGGGCTCTGAAAGGTTCAAAATTGTGAGATGTCTTGCAGAGGGATGCAGCAGTCTTGAAATTGCCAAACTTTTGAAGCGTGATCACTAAACAATCAAGTGTTTCATGGCAAATAGCCAACAGGGTCGCAAGAAGCATGTTGGGCAAAAAAGGCGCAAAATAACTGCCCATTAATTGAGGAAAATCAAGCGTGAAGCTGCCAAGATGTCATTTGCCACCAGTTTGGCCATATTTCAGAGCTACAACGTTACTGGAGTATCAAAAAGAACAAGGTGTGCCATACTCAGGGACATGGTCAAGGTAAGGAAGGCATAAGATAAAATGTCAAGACTGGGCCAAGAAATATCTTAAGACTGATTTTTCAAAGGTTTTATGGACTGATGACATGAGAGTGACTCTTGATGGGCCAGATGGATGGGCCAGAGGCTGGATCAGTAAAGGGCACAGAGCTCCACTCCGACTCAGACGCCAGCAAAGTGGAGGTGGAGTACTGGTATGGGCTGGTATCATCAAAGATGAACTTGTGGGACCTTTTCGGGTTGAGGATGGAGTGAAGCTCAACTCCCAGACCTACTGCCAGTTTCTAGAAGTCAACTTCTTCAAGCAGTGGTACAGGAAGAAGTCGGTATCGTTCAAGAAAAACATGATTTTCATGCAGGACAATGCTCCATCACATGCATCTGACACGCCCACCCCAGGGCCGGGGGCACTCGGAACCGGGCCGGACTAGTCTGGGGATGTCAGCAGTGGCAGGGGTCCAGCTCCGTGACCCTGGCGGTGTCTTTTAATAATAAGGGGAGATGATGATGATGATGGGAGTTATAGTTAATATTAAGTAAAATTCGTGACGCCACCTGGGAATTGCAGCTTTGAAGCGGCGGCTGCTGGATGGGACCTCCGGGGATGGTGTTATGGCAGCTGAGGTGTTTCTTGCTCCCCACAGGTGGAGCGGGTAACCCCGAGGCAACTGTTTGGAAAGTCTATGATGGAAGTGGATGGGGCGCAGGAAGAAGCAGATGACACGAAGCTTTGCAGTCAAGATGTTTTACTCACAGTCTGTTCCACAACTGAAGCTGACCGGTTTCCCCGTGGTGTGCCAGGATTCACTGATGTGGGCCTCCGCTGATCCCGAACAGGTCAAGACTCAGTCACCCCTCTATGTTTCTCTCCTGGCCGTCTCTCTCTAGCGCTGACCTTCGCTGAACTGTCCTGCGCCTCCGCCACTGAGCCCTGACTAAAGGATGGCTGACTGTGGTCCTTTTGACACCTCCCTTGCAGAGGATGGGTGGCAGATTGTGGCCTCAGGTGCCTACAGCAATCACCCGGGCCGTTGGATTGCTAAAAGAAATGTCTTTCTTTCTTTTGCCTGGGGACCGCCCCGTTATTGCAGCCAGATTCCTCCACCCCGGTATTCTTGGTGGAACAAGCCCATGGAGGCCTCTCACACTTCTGTGGCACTCTGGAACCACTTCTCTTGGTGTCACCCGGGTCTAGCCAGACCCCAGGGTTTTCACCATGAACCACAGCCTCTTCTTACTCCTTCT